>NC_053023.1:260506179-260621846 GCF_003073215.2 Triticum urartu
GCCGGACGCTTCGCCGCCACCACTCCCGTGCCGCCAAGTGTCACGCCGCCACCGTTCCACCGCGCACCGCCGCGGGCCCGCGCGGCCCAGATCCGGCCCGCGGGGCCCGAACCGCCCGTCGCCTCCTCGCGCCTGCCTCCTCCCGGCGTCGCTCCTCTCCTTCGACGCCGGCGCCGCCCGCCACCGCACCGAGCCGAGCTCGCCGCCGCAGGGCTCGCCGGCACTGCCCGCGCCCGGAGGCGGCCACCGGAACCCTGCGCGCTCGCGCGGCCGTGGAGGAGCACGCCGCCGCCGCCTCTCCCTACCTCGCCGGCGCACCTCCTCGGCCCCCCTCGTTCACTTCGGTGAGCTTCCTCCTCCGGCGAGCTACAGTGGAGTCCGGTCAACCTCGGTCCGCGTGCCACCGGATCTAGATCTGAGATTTGTCTCGGGTTGACTTTTGCCCGAAACCCTAACTTTTTGTCTATGTTCATCATGTCGTAACTTTGCATCCGTAGCTCCGTTTTGGGCATATAGCATATCAAAATGTTCAACTCAGAGAGTACATCATTTCATTCCATTGCATCATTTTCATTTGAGTTCGTCTTGATGCCCGAAATGCTGTTAGAAGAGTGCTACTTGAGATATTTGTCAGATCTGCTGCTCCATTTAGATATTTGTCATTTTTGCCATGATTATTGTGTGCATGATATGCCCTGGAGCTCTACGTATGTTTTGTTAAGGGTTTTGCCATCTTTCCAGAGGTGCAACCCATGTATTTTTGTGATGTGAGTGGTGACTAGCACAAGCTTGCAAAGTGAGGCACTTGGTAATGCTGATTTTAGGGACTAAGCATTTCCACTAAGTCATTGACCTGTTTATCTCATATGGCCATATGTTCATGTTGTTTCCTAGTGATCCGTGCCTCGTTTGAGGATGATCAGTAAGGATGTTTTGTTAATCTTGTAGTGCTCTATCCATCCATGTCTTTGGTTGCAATTATGGAGCACCCTAGCTTGAGTCAATCGAGCTCTACTTTTGCTACTTCGTGAATCTGGGCAGATTGTCTACTTGTTAGCGATTTTGCCGATGATGTTGTAGTTGATCCGTGCATGCTATGGTATTGTTATTGCCATGTCTAGCTTGCATTTTGTGTATTCTTGTTGCGTGTATGCTTAGTTGGTCATGACTTGCTCCTTAGTGAGTGGATCGAGCTCGTGAACATGCCTACTTGATATCTGTTTTCAGCTTGCTCCAGTTTTCACCAAGTCTGAGAACTGATTATGTTTTTACCATGTTCATATGCTTGCAATTGTATTTTCTGATCCCTTTTGGCTCAAGGTCACTAAGAGACTTTTGTTAAGATCTTTGAGTAGCTCCATGCCATGCTTTACTTTCCATGTTCAGGTCCTGTACTATGTAGTTTTGTTGCTCCGAAGTGTGCTACCTGGTCTGAAATTCCAGACAAGTGTTAATTTCACTAAGTGTGAGATCTGTTTGCCATATGCATTTTTGCCATGCTTGTTTGATCCTGTTAATGGATGAATTGGCTGTAGCTCAGTGCTAGACTTTTGTTAAGAATATTGAATGCATCCCTGCCATGTATTTTGTTGTCATGTTTGGGTGCTATAGCATGTTCATCTTATTGCATTTAGATGGCTACTTGCTGTAAATCGCAGAACGTGGTCATATTTGAATTGCTTGCCATTTCCAAACCGTAACTCCGATTCCGGCGTTCTTTATATCATTTTCAAGCGATTTCCTCTCATCTTTCTAGTGGCACACTTGGATTTCCAAGTTGAGGCCAGGTTCATGCTTTCCTTGTCAAATCTTGCATATGCATTCCGCATCGCATCCCGCATAGCATACCATCTTTGCATCATATTGTTTGAGCTTTGCACGTGGTTGATTGTGTTTCGTTTGCTTGTTTGTCTTGTTTGGGTAGAGCCGGGAGATGAGTTCGCTAACGAGGAGCCCGTTGAGTTTGCTTTTGAGGATCCAGTCAACTCTGACCACTTTGCAGGCAAGATGATCATACCCTCGAAATCACTACTATCTTTGCTTTGCTAGATTGCTCGCTCTTTTGCTATGCCAATGCTACGATTCCTACCATTTGCTTTCAAGCCTCCCAAATTGCCATGTCAAACCTCTAACCCACCATGTCCTAGCAAACCATTGTTTGGCTATGTTACCGCTTTGCTCAGCCCCTCTTATAGCGTTGTTAGTTGTAGGTGAAGATTGGAGACCGTTCCTTGTTGGAACATTTATTTACTTGTTGGGATATCATTATATTGCCATGTTATCTTAAAGCATCTATATACTTGGTAAAGGGTGGAAGGCTCGGCCTCTCGCCTAGTGTTTTGTTCCACTCTTGCCGCCCTAGTTTCCGTCATATTGGTGTTATGTTCCCGGATTTTGCGTTCCTTACGCGGTTGGGTTATAATGGGAACCCCTTGATAGTTTGCCTTGATTAAAGATTTTCCAGCAATGCCCAACCTTGGTTTTACCTTTCGCCACCTAGACTCTTTTTCCCTTGGGTTTCCGGAGCCCGAGGGTCATCTTATTTTAGCCCCCCTGGGCCAGTGCTCCTCTGAGTGTTGGTCCAAACTAGAGTCCTGTGCAGCGCCCCCTCGGGGAAACTCGAGATTTGGTTTTAATTGTATGGAGAGCTCATCTGAGTGTGCCCTGAGAACGAGATATGTGCAGCTCCTATCGGGATTTGTCGGCACATTCGGGCGGTGTTGCTCGTCTTGTTTTAACCTGTCGAAGTGTCTTGAAGAACCGAGGTACCGAGTCTGATTGGAACGTCTCAGGAGGAGGTCTATTCCTTCGTTGACCGTGAGAGCTTGTCATGGGCTAAGTTGGGACTCCCTTGCAGGGATTTGAACTTTCGAAAGCCGTGCCCGTGGTTATGGGCAGATGGGAATTTGTTAATGTCCGGTTGTAGATAACTTGAACCTTAACTTAATTAAAATGAATCAACTGAGTGTGTTACCGTGATGGCCTCTTCTCGGTGGAGTCTGGGAAGTGGACACGATGTTGGAGTAATGTCTGCGCAGGTTGCTCTCTAGTTTCTCGCTCGCGCTTTGCCTCCTCTTCCCGCTCTCTTTTGCGAACAGGGTAGCCACCATATATGCTAGTCGCTTGCTGCAGCTCCACATATTGACCTTGCCTTACCTATAAGCTTAAATAGTCTTGATCGTGAGGGTGTGAGATTGCTGAGTCCCTGTGGCTCACAGATTACAATTACACCAGATGCAGGGCCTGATGTTTCCGCTCCAGGTGACGCACTTGAGCTCAAGTGGGAGTTCGACGAGGACTCTCAACGATACTATGTTTCCTTTCCTGATGATCAGTAGTGGTGCCCAGTTGGGGGTGATCGGGACCGTGTCGCATGTTGGGTTATCTTTTATTTTGGCGCCGTAGACGGGCCATGAGTGTTTGAATGATGTAATGTTATTTATATACTTGATTGACGTGGCGAGTGTAAGCCAACTATGTTATCTCCCCTTTTATTATGTATTACATGGGATGTTGTAATGATTGCCTGACTTGCGACACTGCTTTCAATGCGGTTATGCCTCTAAGTCGTGCCTCGACACGTGGGAGCTATAGCCGCATCGAGGGCGTTACAAGTTGGTAATCAGAGCCTTCCCCGACCTTAGGAGCCCCATTGCTTGATCGTTTTAGCAGCCGAGTTGTGTCTAGAAAAAATGTTTTGAGTCATTTAGGAATTATATATCGGAGAGTTTAGGAATTCTTTTTACTTCCCAGTCTCCTCATCGCTCTGGTAAGGCATCCTGACGTAGAGTTTTGACTCTTCTCTTATCAAATTTCACAAAAAAAAAATTAGGATCACGCGGGTATCTTGGAATCATTCCGATGGTTTTATGATGAGAACATTGTCTTGGTGCCTCCTATCAGGGGTTTTGTGGAAATGTCCCGGGGAATTGAGCTCTGAGGTGTTGTCATCATAATTTTATCGTTGCAGTTCTGGAATACCTGAGTCTAGTACGCCGACATCCAAAATCTCTTTTATGCAGTTCGTTGGTGAGATAACCTCGACGCCACCCAGTACTGGGGCGGGAGTTCGGGAGTATCGCCATAACTTGTATAACGGATGCTTTTCGAAGGTTGAGGTAGATGGTTTCCGAAGTTTTTCTCGGTTATGTGTTGAAGGATGGATACAGCTGGATGTAGGATTTGCTAGATTTGGGTGAGATATTATGCTTCCCCTGTATCCCAACACCTGATTGCATAACCGGAAAGGTTCGGGAGTTTCATAGGTGGGAATTCTAGTAGCTCTAGTTCTTCTTCCACGGATAGTTGGTTTGAGATTGGGATTTCTTACCGAGTATTCGTTCTTGATCCATACCTTATTGATTTATTTCTCTACCTAAATTCTAAGTGGCTTCTCAATTTATGGATATGTGACCATTTCAAGAGGAATGCATTCGTTCATTTTGTTCGGATGTGAAGACTATATGTTGCAATTTTCATTCCGTTGGATCCAGCTTCAATATTTATCTATCAATGTGCTAATGGATGTCAACCTCTTCAGGATGGCTCCTCCAACGCGCACGACTCCGAATCCTGATCCTCCTCCACCCCCTCCGGAGGCATGGCAAGCTGTGATGGCCGCAACCAATGCAAACACACAGTTGATCATGCAAATTCTTCAAGAGAGAAATCAAGGCAACCAATGGAACCAAGGAAACAATCAGAATCACTTTGCTACACTCAACCAGTTCCTTGCTAATAGGCCAAAGACTTTCAGCAATTGTGTTGAGGTAACCGATGCTGACGATTGGCTTGTGGATCTGTGCAAGCATTTCGAGTGCAGTAACGTCAGGACTGAGGACTTTGTCAAGTTCGCTTCCTCCAACTCAAAGATCAAGCTGCAGAATGGTTCCAGCAGTACAAGGATTCCAGAGGTGGACGTGTAATTACCTGGGATGATTTCTGTCAAGATTTCAGAGCTCACCATATCCCTCAGAGCGTGGTTGAAAGCAAGCGTGAGGAATTCCGCAACCTGAAGCAAGGCTCTTTGTCTGTCTATGACTACAACAAGTTGTTTCAGAAGCTCGCCCGCTTTGCCAAGCAGGACATACCTGATGAGAAGAGCATGATATACCAGTTCAGGGGTGGTCTTAGAGAAGAAATTCAGCTAGCTCTTGTTCTCTTTGAGCCCTTGAGGTACGATGAGTTCTACAACATGGCATTGAAGCAAGAGGCCGCTCAACTGAGGTGTGATGCTTCCAAGAAGCGAGTCAGAGATGTTACTCCGTCTTCCTCTACTCAAGTGGCCAAGCAGCAGAAGTATTGGCTTCCTCCTCCTCCGTTCCGTCAGCCGTATCAGCAGAAGAGCAAAGGTGGCAGTGGATCTTCCCCCCCCCCCAACCCTGGCTTTCAGAACAAGACTTCGTCTCAAGCTCCAAGATCGAGTGCTCCGTACCACCGTCCGCTTTCAGAGGTCACGTGCAACAAGTGCCAACAGAAGGGTCACTACATCAACAAGTGTCTCAACCAGAGGTGTCTTCCTCCTCCTCCTCCTGTGAGGTCGGCAAGTACAGCTGTGGTCAAGCATAACCCCAAGTACGCCAAGGTCAATATGGTGAATGCAGCTCAGGCAGAGGACTCGTCAAATGTCATCATGGGTAACCTTCCTGTTAATGATATTCCTGCAAAAGTTCTTTTTGACACTGGTGCATCGCGTTGCTTCATTTCCAAACCTTTTGCATCAAAGTATGAGTGCGATTATCAGTATCTGCAAAGTTCCTTGCAAATTGTGTCACCGGGCAAGCAGATGACAGCTAACACCTTCGTCCCGGAGGTTACTATCACCTTGGGCGACTACAAGTTCCTTTCTTCCCCAATTGTTCTTGGTAACTCGGATATTGATCTTATTCTCGGAATGGATTGGCTTTCTAAGCACAAGGCACATCTTGATTGTGCTGCCAGGCAGATTCAATTGACTCATTCGTCTGAGGATGTAATTGTCTTTGCCGCTCGGGACAATACCATCCGTCTATTTTCTCTCAATGAGAAGGGTGAACTCGATGCTATCTCACAGATTCCAGTCGTTTGCGAATATCAAGAAGTCTTTCCAGAAGAGCTTCCAGGAATGCCTCCGCACCGGCCAGTTGAATTCGTTATTGATCTTGAGCCCGACACGGAACCTGTGGGCAAGCGTCCTTACAAGTTCGGACCTGAAGAGTTGAAGGAGCTGAAGAAGCAACTCGATATTCAAGAGAGAATGGGTCTCATCCGGACTAGTTCTTCTCCGTGGGGTTGTGGTGTTCTTTTTGTGAAGAAGAAGGATGGAACGGACCGACTTTGTGTTGACTACCGTCCATTGAACAAGAAGACCATCAAGAACAAATACCCACTTGCCAACATCAACGAGCTGTTCGAACAACTCAAAGGTGCCCAAGTATTCTCCAAGCTTGATCTCCGTATGGATTATCATCAGATTCGTATCCGTGAGCAAGATATTCCCAAGACGGCTTTCAGGACAAGCTATGGTTCAGACGAATACACTGTCATGTCTTTTGGCCTCGTCAACGCTCCTCCGACATTCTGTCGCATGATGAACTTCATCTTCAACGCCTACACCAATGAGTTCGTTTTGGTCTATCTCGACGACATTCTAGTTTTCTCGAAGAACAAGGAAGATCATGCCAAGCACTTGCATTTGGTACTCGATAAGCTCAGGGAACACCAGTTCTACGCCAAGTTCTCCAAGTGCGAATTTTGGCTCGATGAGGTTCTTTATCTTGGTCATATCATCTCTGCCAAGGGCATTGCGGTGAATCCTGAGAAGGTGTCTGCAATTGTGAATTGGGAACCTCCTCAGAACATGAAGCAACTCCGCAGCTTCCTCGGCCTCGCAAGCTACTGTCGAAGATTCGTTGAAAACTTTTCTAAGATCGCGAAGCCTCTCTCAAATCTTCTCCAGAAGCACGTCATGTACGTTTGGTCTCCGAAGTGTGACATTGCTTTCAACACTTTGAAAGAGAAATTGATCACTGCTCCAGTTCTAACTCCGCCTGATGAATCCAAGCCATACGAGGTCTTTTGTGATGCCTCTCTCCAAGGTCTTGGCGCAGTGTTGATGCAAGAGAAGAAAGTTGTTGCTTATACCTCTCGCCAGTTGAAGTCTAATGAGAAGAACTGCCCCACTCATGATCTCGAGTTGGCGGTAGTTGTGCATGCTCTTTTGACTTGGAGACATCTCTTATTGGGAAGAAAAGTGGACATTTTCACTGATCACAAGAGTCTCAAGTACATCTTCACTCAGCCTAATCTCAACCTCAGGCAAACTCGATGGGTCGAAATGATTCAAGAGTATAATCCGAGTATCGAGTATACTCCAGGAAAGGCCAATGTGATTGCTGACGCATTGAGCAGGAAGGCTTATTGCAACAGTCTGATTCTCAAGCCTTATCAACCCGAGCTTTGTGAAGCTTTCCGCAAACTTAACCTGCAAGTTGTTCCTCAAGGTTTCCTCACCAACCTTCAAGTCTCTCCTACCTTGGAAGACCAGATTCGCCAAGCCCAGCTTCTTGATGCTATGGTGAAAAAGGTGAAGATTGGGATTGCCAAGAGTCAACCCAAGTACAAGTGCTACCGCCTTGATGACAAGGACACTCTCTTCTTCGAGGATCGTATTGTCGTGCCCAAAGGTGACCTCCGTAAAGTGATCATGAACGAGGCTCACAATTCTCTCCTCTCCATCCACCCTGGGAGCATGAAGATGTATCAGGACCTCAAGCAGGCTTATTGGTGGACTCGAATGAAGCGCGAGATTGCTCAATTCGTGAATGAATGTGATGTCTGCAGAAGAGTGAAGGCAGAACACCAAAGGCCAGCTGGTCTCTTCCAACCTCTTGCCATTCCAGAATGGAAGTTTGACCACATTGAAATGGACTTCGTGACTGGGTTTCCAAAGTCCAAGCGTGGCAATGATGCTATATTCGTTGTCATCGACAAACTCGCTAAAGTGGCTCACTTTCTGCCTATCAAAGAGTCAATCACTGCAGCTCAATTGGCGGAACTCTATACCTCTCGAATTGTCTCTCTGCACGGTATTCCACAAGTGATCTCTTCAGACCGTGGCAGCATCTTTACCTCCAAGTTTTGGGATTCTTTTCAGAAGGCCATGGGCACCAACATCCGCTTCAGCACAGCTTTCCGTCCTCAAACTAGCGGCCAAGTCGAGCATGTCAACCAGATTCTTGAAGATATGCTCAGGGCTTGTGTGATCTCCTTCGGCATGAAGTGGGAGGATTGTCTTCCATATGCTGAATTCTCCTACAACAACAGTTTTCAAGCAAGTTCGGGCAAGGCCCCATTTGAAATTCTGTATGGCAGGAAGTGCCGTACCCCTCTCAACTGGTCTGAAACTGGTGAACGTCAGCTTTTGGATAATGACTTAATCACAGAGGCAGAGGAAATGTGCAAAGTCATTCGAGATAACCTCAAAGCAGCCCAATCCCGCCAGAAGAGCTACTATGATAGTAAGCACCTTGATTTGGCTTTCGAGATCGGAGATCATGTTTACCTCCACGTCTCTCCTATGAAAGGTACTCGTCGCTTCGATATCAAAGGGAAGCTTGCCCCCAGATACATGGGACCTTTCAAGATTGTCAGCAAGAGAGGCGATCTCGCCTATCAACTCGAGCTTCCTTCAAACTTTGCAAATGTTCATGACGTGTTCCATGTCTCTCAGCTCCGAAAGTGCTTCAAGACTCCTGACCGCACCGTCAACTTTGAGGACATTGAGCTCCAAGAAGATCTCTCCTATCATGAGCACCCCGTTGCTATTCTGGAAGAGATTGAACGCAAGACTCGCAACAAGTCAATCAAATTCCTCAAAGTCAAGTGCTCACACCATTCCGACCGTAAAGCTACCTGGGAACGCGAGGATCACCTCCGTTCTGAATACCCGGCGTTCTTTCAGTCCTAGATCTCGGGACGAGATCCTTTCGTAGTGGTGGAGTGTTGTAACACCCCAGATATGACTTTGCCAATTTGTATTCCAACTCTTGCCGTTTCTAGCCTTAAGTTATTTTATTTTTCTCGGGTTCGGGTCTTTGTCTCCGTGTTTTTTTATCATTGTCATGCATCTCATATCATGTCATCATATGCATTGCATTTGCACACGTGTTCATCTCATGCATTCGAGCATTTTCCCCGTTGTCCGTTTTGCATTCCGGCGCTTCGTTCTCCTCCGGTGGTCATTTCTAGCTTTCTTTTGTGTGTGGGGATTAAACATTTCCTAATTGGACCGAGACTTGCCAAGCGGCCTTGGTTTACTACCGGTAGACCGCCTGTCAAGTTTCGTACCATTTGGACTTCGTTTGATACTCCAACGGTTAACCGAGGGACCGAAAAGGCCTCGTGTGTGTTGCAGCCCAAAACCCCTCCAATTTGGCCCAAAACCCACCTAAACCCTCTCCATCATCTAGAGCATTCGATCACGATCGCGTGGCCGAAAACCGCACCTCATTTGGAGTCTCCTAGCTCCCTCTACCTATAAAACTAGCCCATCCTCCGAAATTTCGGGTCTCTCCTTCCTCAAAACCCTAGAAATCCGCTCTCCGCGCGCCGGACGCTTCGCCGCCACCACTCCCGTGCCGCCAAGTGTCACGCCGCCACCGTTCCACCGCGCACCGCCGCGGGCCCGCGCGGCCCAGATCCGGCCCGCGGGGCCCGAACCGCCCGTCGCCTCCTCGCGCCTGCCTCCTCCCGGCGTCGCTCCTCTCCTTCGACGCCGGCGCCGCCCGCCACCGCACCGAGCCGAGCTCGCCGCCGCAGGGCTCGCCGGCACTGCCCGCGCCCGGAGGCGGCCACCGGAACCCTGCGCGCTCGCGCGGCCGTGGAGGAGCACGCCGCCGCCGCCTCTCCCTACCTCGCCGGCGCACCTCCTCGGCCCCCCTCGTTCACTTCGGTGAGCTTCCTCCTCCGGCGAGCTACAGTGGAGTCCGGTCAACCTCGGTCCGCGTGCCACCGGATCTAGATCTGAGATTTGTCTCGGGTTGACTTTTGCCCGAAACCCTAACTTTTTGTCTATGTTCATCATGTCGTAACTTTGCATCCGTAGCTCCGTTTTGGGCATATAGCATATCAAAATGTTCAACTCAGAGAGTACATCATTTCATTCCATTGCATCATTTTCATTTGAGTTCGTCTTGATGCCCGAAATGCTGTTAGAAGAGTGCTACTTGAGATATTTGTCAGATCTGCTGCTCCATTTAGATATTTGTCATTTTTGCCATGATTATTGTGTGCATGATATGCCCTGGAGCTCTACGTATGTTTTGTTAAGGGTTTTGCCATCTTTCCAGAGGTGCAACCCATGTATTTTTGTGATGTGAGTGGTGACTAGCACAAGCTTGCAAAGTGAGGCACTTGGTAATGCTGATTTTAGGGACTAAGCATTTCCACTAAGTCATTGACCTGTTTATCTCATATGGCCATATGTTCATGTTGTTTCCTAGTGATCCGTGCCTCGTTTGAGGATGATCAGTAAGGATGTTTTGTTAATCTTGTAGTGCTCTATCCATCCATGTCTTTGGTTGCAATTATGGAGCACCCTAGCTTGAGTCAATCGAGCTCTACTTTTG
This sequence comes from Triticum urartu, assembly GCF_003073215.2. Classification (NCBI taxonomy): domain Eukaryota; kingdom Viridiplantae; phylum Streptophyta; class Magnoliopsida; order Poales; family Poaceae; genus Triticum; species Triticum urartu. The sequence continues at coordinate 260,516,787 of NC_053023.1, forward strand.
CTACTTCGTGAATCTGGGCAGATTGTCTACTTGTTAGCGATTTTGCCGATGATGTTGTAGTTGATCCGTGCATGCTATGGTATTGTTATTGCCATGTCTAGCTTGCATTTTGTGTATTCTTGTTGCGTGTATGCTTAGTTGGTCATGACTTGCTCCTTAGTGAGTGGATCGAGCTCGTGAACATGCCTACTTGATATCTGTTTTCAGCTTGCTCCAGTTTTCACCAAGTCTGAGAACTGATTATGTTTTTACCATGTTCATATGCTTGCAATTGTATTTTCTGATCCCTTTTGGCTCAAGGTCACTAAGAGACTTTTGTTAAGATCTTTGAGTAGCTCCATGCCATGCTTTACTTTCCATGTTCAGGTCCTGTACTATGTAGTTTTGTTGCTCTGAAGTGTGCTACCTGGTCTGAAATTCCAGACAAGTGTTAATTTCACTAAGTCTGAGATCTGTTTGCCATATGCATTTTTGCCATGCTTGTTTGATCCTGTTAATGGATGAATTGGCTGTAGCTCAGTGCTAGACTTTTGTTAAGAATATTGAATGCATCCCTGCCATGTATTTTGTTGTCATGTTTGGGTGCTATAGCATGTTCATCTTATTGCATTTAGATGGCTACTTGCTGTAAATCGCAGAACGTGGTCATATTTGAATTGCTTGCCATTTCCAAACCGTAACTCCGATTCCGGCGTTCTTTATATCATTTTCAAGAGATTTCCTCTCATCTTTCTAGTGGCACACTTGGATTTCCAAGTTGAGGCCAGGTTCATGCTTTCCTTGTCAAATCTTGCATATGCATTCCGCATCGCATCCCGCATAGCATACCATCTTTGCATCATATTGTTTGAGCTTTGCACGTGGTTGATTGTGTTCTGTTTGCTTGTTTGTCTTGTTTGGGTAGAGCCGGGAGACGAGTTCGCTAATGAGGAGCCCGTTGAGTTTGCTTTCGAGGATCCAGTCAACTCTGACCACTTTGCAGGCAAGATGATCATACCCTCGAAATCACTACTATCTTTGCTTTGCTAGATTGCTCGCTCTTTTGCTATGCCAATGCTACGATGCCTACCATTTGCTTTCAAGCCTCCAAAATTGCCATGTCAAACCTCTAACCCACCATGTCCTAGCAAACCATTGTTTGGCTATGTTACCGCTTTGCTCAGCCCCTCTTATAGCGTTGTTAGTTGCAGGTGAAGATTGGAGACCGTTCCTTGTTGGAACATTTATTTACTTGTTGGGATATCATTATATTGCCATGTTATCTTAAAGCATCTATATACTTGGTAAAGGGTGGAAGGCTCGGCCTCTCGCCTAGTGTTTTGTTCCACTCTTGTCGCCCTAGTTTCCGTCATATCGGTGTTATGTTCCCGGATTTTGCGTTCCTTACGCGGTTGGGTTATAATGGGAACCCCTTAATAGTTCGCCTTGATTAAAGCTTTTCCAGCAATGCCCAACCTTGGTTTTACCTTTTTCCACCTAGACTCTTTTTCTCTCATTTTTTATTTTTTTATTTTTTTATTTGGGCCTTCTCTTTTTTATGGCCTATTTTTTTATTTGGGCTTCTTTGGCCTCTTTTTTCGTCCGGAGTCTCATCCCGACTTGTGGGGGAATCATAGTCTCCATCAGCCTTTCCTCACTGGGACAATGCTCTAATAATGATGATCATCACACTTTTATTTTCTTACAACTCAAGAATTACAACTCGATACTTATAACAAGATATGACTCTATATGAATGCCTCCGGCAGTGTACCGGGATATGCAATGAATCAAGAGTGACATGTATGGAAGAATTATGAACGGTGTCTTTGCCACAAATACGATGTCAACTACATGATCATGCTAGCAATATGACAATGATGGAGCATGCCATAATAAACGGAACGGTGGAAAGTTGCATGGCAGTATATCTCGGAATGGCTATGGAAATGCCATGATAGGTAGGTATGGTGGCTGTTTTGAGGAAGGTTTATGGTGTGTTTATGGTACCGGCGAAAGTTGCGCGGTACTAGAGAGGCTAGCAATGGTGGAAGGGTGAGTGCGTATAATCCATGGACTCAACATTAGTCATAAAGAACTCACATACTTATTGCAAAAATCTATTAGTTATCGAAACAAAGTATTACGCGCATGCTCCTAGGGGGATAGATTGGTAGGAAAAGACCATCGCTCGTCCCCGACCGCCACTCATAAGGAAAACAATCAATAAATAAATCATCCTCCGACTTCATCACATAACGGTTCACCATATGTGCATGCTACGGGAATCACAAACTTCAACACAAGTATTTCTCAAATTCATAACCACTCAACTAGCATGACTCTAATATCACCATCTCCATATCTGAAAACAATTATCAAGTATCAAACTTCTCATAGTATTCAACATACTCATAAGAGAATTTTATTATTCTTGAATACCTAGCATATTAGGATTTTAAGCAAATTACCATGCTATTTAAGAATCTCAAAATAATATAAGTGAAGCATGAGAGTTCATCTATTTCTTGCCACCATGCTCTATAAGATATAAGTGAAGTACTAGAGCAAACAACAAACTACTCCGAAAGATATAAGTGAAGATCAATGAGTAGTCGAATAATTATGCAACTATGTGAAGACTCTAACATTTAATAATTTCAGATTTTGGTATTCTATTCAAACAGCAGGAAAAGTAAAATAAAATGACATTCTAAGAATGGCAAACATCATGTGAAGAAGCAAAAACTTAGGATCAACCGAAACTAACCGCTAATTGTTGAAGAAGAAAGGTGGGATGCCAACAGGGGCATCCCCAAGCTTTAGATGCTTGAGACTTCTTGGAATATTATCTTGGGGTGCCTTGGGCATCCCCAAGCTTGAGATTTTGTGTCTCCTTAATTCCTCTCATATCACGGTCTCCCTAAATCTCAAAAGCTTCATCCACACATAATTCAACAAGGACTCATGAGATAAGTTAGTATAAACCATTGCTAAAACCTTATCATAGTCTACTGTAGCAAATCACTAAAATTATTATTCAACATTGCATACTAAATGCCTCTGCATATTTAATAGTCGTATCCTCAAATAAAATCATTAAAGAAGAAAACATATGCAAACAATGCAAACATAACAGCAATCTGCCTAAACAGGACAGTCTGTAAAGAATGCAGCAACATCCATACTTCCCTAGCTCCAAAATTTATGAAAGAAAATTCCCACTCTAGTAAATTTATCAGAGCTTAATATGCAAAAGGTTTCAACATTTTATCACATTCTGACTTTTCTAGGGAATTATTGCAACAGCGGCAAACTTTCTGTTTTCAAACAGCAACATGAAGACTTGTAAAATAGGCATAGTAAAGGCTATCAATGCCACTTTTATTGAAATAAAAGATGCAAAACAATGTTCTAAATAACAGAAAGAAAATACTAACAAAATAAATTGATGCTCCAAGCAAAACACATAGCATGTGGTGAATAAAAATATAGCTCCAAGTAAAGTTACCGATGAACGAAGACGAAGGAGGGGATGCCTTCCGGGGCATCCCCAAGCTTAGGCTCTTGGATATCCTTGAATATTACCTTGGGGTGCCTCAGGCATCCCCAAGATTATGCTCTTGCCACTCCTTATTCCATAGTCCATTGAATCCTTACCCAAAACTTGAAAACTTCACAACACAAAACTTAACAGAAAACTCGTAAGCTCCGTTAGTATAAGAAAGTAAATCACCACTTCGAGGTACTGTAGTGAACTCATTATTTATTTATATTGGTGTTAAACCTAATGTATTCCAACTTCTCTATGGTTTATAAACTATTTTACTAGCCATAGATTCATCAAAATAAGAAAACAACACACGAAAAACAGAATCTGTCAAAACAGAACAGTCTGTAGTAATATGAATCAAACGTATACTTATGGAACCCCAAAAATTCTAAAATAAATTGCTGGACCTGAGTAATTTATCTATTAATCATATGAAAAAATAATTAAATAAATAGCACTCTCCAAATAAAAATGGCAGCAATTCTCCTGAGCACTAAAGTTTCTGTTTCTGACAGCATGATCAACAAGACTTTCCCCAAGTCTTCCCAAAGGTTCTACTTGTCACAAACACTAATTAAACACATAAAACCACATATAAACAGAGTCTAGATGAATTATTTATTACTAAACAGGAACAAAAATCAAGGAACAAAAATAAAATTGGGTTGCCTCCCAACAAGCGCTATCGTTTAACGCCCCTAGCTAGGCATGATGATTTCAATGATGCTCACATAAAAGATAAGAATTGAAACATAAAGAGAGCATCATGAAGAATATGACTAGCACATTTAAGTCTAACCCACTTCCTATGCATAGTGATTTTGTGAGAAAACAACTTATGGGAACAATAATCAACTAGCATAGGAAGGCAAAACAAGCATAACTTCAAGATTTTAAGCACATAGAGAGGAAATTTCATATTATTGCAATTCCTATAAGCATATATTCCTCCCTCATAATAATTTTCAGTAGCATCATGAATGAATTCAACAGTATAACCAGCACCTAAATAATTATTTTCATGATCTACTTGCATAGAAAATTTACTACTCTCCACATAAGCAAAATTCTTCTCATTCGGAATAGTGGGAGTATCATAAGAGACTTGAATACTATAAATTGTTTCCACGTTAAAGGAGTAATGTTAAGAGAAAGGGTACTCATAATCATGACAAGTTTTATAAATATAATCATCACTACTCTTTATAGCATAATTTTTATCACAATAATCATCATAAGTAGCAACTTTGTTCTCATCATAATCGATTGAAACCTCTTCCAAGATAGTGGATACATCACTAAATAAAGTCATGACCTCTCCAAATACACTTTCATAAATATCATAAGATTCAACATACTCCAAAATAGTGGGATCATTACTTCCTAAAGTTTACACTCTTCCAAACCCACTTTCATCAATATAATCATCGTAAGTAGAAGGCATGCTATCATCATAACAACTTTGCATATCAAAACTTGAGAGGCTAAAAATATCATCATTATTAGACATAGCATCCCCAATCTTGGGAAAAACATTAATTGCAGCAAATATATTCTCAAATATGTCATCCTCATCAAACATAGCTTCCCCAAGCTTGGGCCTTTTCATATCATAAGCATAATCACTTTCATCATTAATAGTATAGATAGCACCAATAGTATAGCAATTATAATATTTTTCCAAGCAAGTGCCAAAAAGATTTTCAAGATCATAAGAAGTTTCATTATCTTCCCAATCATAATCATCACAACAAGCAATAGGCCTAACGAGATCATCATCAAGTGTATCATTTTCATGAGGCACAGCAATAATAGGAGAAACTTTATTTGGGAGAGATACCTTTTTACCTCTCTTCCTTTTTCTTTTCTTCTTCTTCACCACATCATGTGTGGGTTCAATCCTCTTTTTGGAGATCCTTATTAATGACACTAGTTGAATAGAGGGCTCCTCTTCGTTACCTGATTCATCATAAGAAATAATAGGAGAATATTTGGAATTCTCTTCCCTTTCGTTAGCATTCTCTTCATCTTCTATTTGTTTTATTTTATTTATGTAATTGGCAATATAAGGATTTTCAATGCAATTCACTGTGCAATATATATAAATTTCCTCTAGATCAAAATGAAGAACTTTATCAAGGGTAAATTTTGGAATATCCTTAGTTCTATGTTTAATTTCTTCATAACCCAAGAGCAAACTAAGTTCATTATGATGTGCAAGGGAAATCAAGTCATCACAATTTTTGGACACGATACGCTCATGAAACAATTTGCATTGGGTACTAAAATGATCACGTTCATTGCAAAGTTCACAAGTAGGGCTAAGAATAGATAAACTTTCAGCACATTCATCTAGCTCTTCTTGCAACAATTTGGTCTGTAAGTACTTATGCCTCTTGAAATATCTATCTTCCCTATTTGGTGTGTACTTGCAAACCCAGTCTACTCCACAAAAATTGACATGTTTATAGGAGGCATTTTCATCATAACTAGTGCAAACGTCATTAGTATCATGGATATTCAAAGAATTCGTACTAACAACATTGCAATCATGCTCATCATTCACATATTTTATGCCAAGCATTCTATGTAATTCTTCTTCTAGCATTTGAGCACAATTTTCCTTTCCATCATACTCACGAAAGATATTAAAAAGGTGAAGTGTATGAGACAAACTCAATTCCATTTTTTGTAAGTTTGTTTTATAAACTAAACTAGTGATAAAACAAGAAACTAAAAGACTCGATTGCAAGATCTAAAGATATACCTTCAAGCGCTAACCTCCCCGGCAACGGCGCCAGAAAAGAGCTTGATGTCTACTACACAACCTTCTTCTTGTAGACGTTGTTGGGCCTCCAAGTGCAGAGGTTTGTAGGACAGTAGCAAATTTCCCTCAAGTGGATGACCTAAGGTTTATCAATCTGTAGGAGGCGTAGGATGAAGATGGTCTCTCTCAAGCAACCCTGCAACCAAATAACAAAAAGTCTCTTGTATCCCCAACACACCCAATACAATGGTAAATTGTATAAGTGCACTAGTTCCGCGAAGAGATGGTGATACAAGTGGTATATGGATAGTAGATAAAGGTAGTTGTAATCTGAAATTATAAAAACAGCAAGGTAACTAATGATAAAAGTGAGCGTAAATGGTATTGCAATGTGTGGAAATAAGGCCTAGGGTTCATACTTTCACTAGTGTAAGTCCTCTCAACAATACTAACATAATTGGATCATAAAACTATCCCTCAACATGCAACAAAGAGTCACTCCAAAGTCACTAATAGCGAAGAACGAACGAAGAGATTATGGTAGGGTACGAAACCACCTCAAAGTTATTCTTTCCAATCAATCCGTTGGGCTATTCCTATAAGTGTCACAAACAGCCTAGAGTTCGTACTAGAATAACACCTTAAGATACAAGTCAACCAAAACCCTAATGTCACCTAGATACTCCAATGTCACCTCAAGTATCCGTGGGTATGATTATACGATATGCATCACACAATCTCAGATTCATCTATTCAACCAACACAAAGGACCTCAAAGAGTGCCCCAAAGTTCTACCGGAGAATCACGACGAAAAAGTGTGCCAACCCCTATGCATAGGTTCATGGGTGGAACCCGCAAGTTGATCACCAAAACATACATCAAGTGAATCACGTGATATCCCATTGTCACCATAGATATCCACGACAAGACATACATCAAGTGTTCTCAAATCTTTAAAGACTCAATCCGATAAGATTACTTCAAAGGGGAAACTCAATTCATTACAAGAGAGTAGAGGGGGGAGAAAACATCATAGGATCCAACTATAATAGCAAAGCTCGCGATACATCACGATCGTGCCAAATCAAGAACATGAGAGAGAGAGAGATCAAACACATAGCTACTGGTACATACCCTCAGCCCCGAGGGAGAACTACTCCCTCCTCATCATGGAGAGCACCGGGATGATGAAGATGGCCACCGGAGAGGGATTGCCCCCTCCAGCAGGGTGCCAGAACGGGTCTAGATTGGTTTTCGGTGGCTACGGAGGCTTTTGGCGGTGGAACTCCCGATCTATTCTCTGTTCTGGAAGTTTTAGGATACATGGGTATATATGGGTGAAAGGAGTACGTCGGTGGACCGAAGGGGGGGGGGGCACGAGGCAGGGGGCGCGCCCCAGGGGGGTGGGTGCGCTCCCCTACCCTCGTGAGCTCCTCCTTCATCTTCTGACATAGGGTCTAAGTCTATCCGGTAGGTTTCCTTCCAAAAATAACTTCTTCAGTTGATTTCGTTCCATTTCGACTCCGTTTGATATTCCTTTTCTTCGAAACACTGAAATAGGCATAAAACAGCAAATCTGGGCTGGGCCTCCGGTTAATAGGTTAGTCCCAAAAATAATATAAAAGTGGAAAATAAAGCCCAATATTGCCCAAAACAGTAGATAATATAGCATGGAGCAATCAAAATTTATAGATACGTTGGAGACATATCAATGCATATGGGAATGGGGAATCTGGTGATGGTACACACATCGGATAGTTCTGTGTGGAAGCACTTTGATGCTTTATATGAGCAAAAAGCGGCAGATCCAAGGCATCCTCGAGTCTCCATCAGCACGGATGGGTTCAATGTGTTTGGTGTGACGGCAACACAATACAGTTGTTGGCCCGTATATGTCATTCCAGTCAATCTACCCCCTAGATAGATTATGCAAAGGAAGAACATTTTCCCAACGTTGATAATTCCAGGGCCCAACTATCCGGGGAAGAATATGAATGTGTACATGCAGCCGCTTAAGGATGAATTGCAAGAAGCTTGGGATAATGGGTTCAAGACATACGACGCAGCTAGCAAACAGAACTTCATAATGCGTGTCTGGTACATGTACTTGATGCATGACTTGTCGGCATATGCGCTACTCATTGGCTGGTGTGTGCATGGAAGGTTCCCGTGCCCCACATGCAAGGCAGCTCTTCAGTTTCATTGGCTGCACGAGGGTCGCAAGTTTTCTTCCTTTGACTTGCATAGACAATTCCTGGATCCTCGCCATAAGTTCAGGAAAGACAAGAAGAACTTCATCAAAGGTAGAGTTGTCAAAAACTCTACACCACCTGTGTTGACAAGGCAAGAGACCCTGTATCAGTTAAAGGCTCTCGAGCTAGATCCAGAGCATCCAGGGTATTCCAAGGGGTATAATTCGGAACACGCCTGGACTCACAAGACATGCTTGTGGGATTTGCCTTACTTCAAAGACCTCATTCGCTCACACAACATCGAAATGATGCACACTGAAAAGAATATCGCCGAGGCCCTTTTTGGTACATTGTTTGGCATAGAGGGAAGTCAATGGATAATACTAAGGCTAGAGTCGATCAGGAGGCACTATGTGATAGAACGTTACAAAACATGCAAGAACCGAAAGTAAAACAGAACTGGACAAAGCCAAAGGCATGGTTCAATCTTGGAAGGCTAGCTATGAGGGAAATTTTCTTATGGGTGAAAATGCAGTTCATGTTCCCTGATGGGTATGCAGCGAATCTAAAGAGGGGAGCGAGTCTTGAAAAATCGAAAAATATTTGGTCTCAAGAGTCATGATTGGGACATATGGCTTGAGTGAGTGATGCCAGTGATGTTGCATGGCTTTATCCCTGAGGTTGAATGGCTAGTACTGGCAGAGCTGAGCTATTTCTTCCATGTTCTTTGTGTGAAAGAACCATTGCCTGGCGTGCTAGAAGAAATGGAAGAGTTGGCGCCCGAGTGGATCTGCAAGTTAGAGAGGATCTTTCCACCGGGCTTCTTTAATCCAATGCAGCATTTGATTTTGCATCTCCCGACCGAGGCAAGATTGGTGGGGGGCGTGCAAAATCGTTGGTGCTATGCAACTGAGAGGATATAGAAGACGTTTTGAGAAAATTGTAAAAATGAACATAGAATTGAAGCATCGATGACCGAGGCATTCATTACTGAGGAGGCGGTAAACTTCGAGACAGCACACTACGAAGCCAAAAATCGTCATTTGCATAATCTGAAGGCTTGATACAATGTTGCTGCCCTAGAAAGGTGGACCCAACCTCAGCCTATTCAAAGGTAATCTCGCACCAGCCGGTGCTTCAAAACCAATATCGTTGGATGTCGAAGAATGGCAGACCATTTTGTTTTATATCTTAGACAACGTAATAGAAGTGCGGCCGTACATCGAGTAAGTTCTCGGTACATTGTTTCGCAACTTCTAATTCCTTTGAACTGCTCTTATTCCCAGATATTTGATAAAGTCGATGTGTCGCCAAATTCTCGGATGGGGCGGTGATCCAAAAGGAATCCATCGAAGAGTATGAGCTTCTGGCAAAGCATGGTGGCGGCTTTCTCGATTTCATCTCTTGGTTCAAACAAATGGTAATTTCCATTAGACCATTCTCATTTCTTCATCTAATTTGCGGCTAATGCAACAATCCTTTCGTATTAAACTTGCAGGATAATTCAGAGTCTATGGACACCGAATTGAGACAAGTAGTAATGGTTTTGACTATAAGGTCCATTCATTTGACAAATACGACATCAACAGGTATCCTCTCGTACCTTCGGCAAAGAGCTATCTACGGCCGACCAAAAGTCTACAAATTGTTGTGTCTCTGCTATCTGCGAAGGAGGTACCGAGTATTATGGGAGAGTTGAAGCAATTTATGAACTTCTATTCTCTGGTGAAAACCAACCAAATGTTGTAGTCTTCAAATGTAATTGGTTTCAGCTGAAGGAGACTAGAAGGACTCATGAACATATAGGGCTAGTGGAAATCAAACAAAGCACCCATTTAGATGCCCTGGTGTCTATATTACGGCTCAACAGGCGACCCAAGTTTTCTATCTACCGTGGGCCTGCCAAACTGATCCAAATATGAATGGTTGGGATGTCGTTTATGTGAAGGAAATATGCCCTAGAGGCAATAATAAAGTTGTTATTTTATATTTCCTTGTTCATGATAAATGTTTATTATTCATGCTAGAATTGTATTGATCGGAAACCTAAATACACGTGTGAATACATAGACAAACACTGTGTCCCTAGTGAGCCTCTACTTGACTAGCTCATTGATCATAGATGGTTAAGGTTTCCTAACCATGGACATGAATTTTCATTTGATAACGGAATCACATCATTTAGAGAATGATGTGATGGACAAGACCTGTCCGCTAGCTTAGCATAATGATCGTTTAGTTTTATTGCTATTCCTTTCTTCATGTCAAATACATATTCCTTCGACTATGAGATTATGCAATTCCCAGATATCGGGAGAATGCCTTGTGTGCTATCAAACATCACAACGTAACTGCGTGATTATAAAGATGCTCCACAGGTATCTCCGAAGGTGTTTGTTGAGTTGGCATAGATCGATATTAGGATTTGTCACTCCGACTATCAGAGAGGTATCTCTGGGCCCTATCGGCAATACACATCATAAGCTTGCAAACAAATGACTAAGGAGTTAGTCACGAGGTGATGTATTACGGAACGAGTAAAGATACTTGTCGGTAACGATATTGAACTAGGTATGAAGATACCGACGATCGAATCTCGGGCAAGTAACATACCGACAGACATAGGGAATAACGTATGTTGACATAACGGTTCCACCGATGAAGATCTTCGTAGAATATGTAGGAGCTGATGTCTACTACACAACCTTCTTCTTGTAGACGTTGTTGGGCCTCCAAGTGCAGAGATTTGTAGGACAGTAGCAAATTTCCCTCAAGTGGATGACCTAAGGTTTATCAATCCGTAGGAGGCGTAGGATGAAGATGGTCTCTCTCAAGCAACCCTGCAACCAAATAACAAAGAGTCTCTTGTGTCCCCAACACACCCAATACAATGGTAAATTGTATAGGTGCACTAGTTCAGCGAAGAGATGGTGATACAAGTGGTATATGGATAGTAGATAAATGTTTTTGTAATCTGAAAATATAAAAACAGCAAGGTAACTAATGATAAAAGTGAGCGTAAATGGTATTGCAATGTGTTGAAATAAGGCCTAGGGTTCATACTTTCGCTAGTGCAAGTTCCCTCAACAATAATAGCATAATTGGATCACATAACTATCACTCAACATGCAACAAAGAGTCACTCCAAAGTCACTAATAGCGGAGAACAAACGAAGAGATTATGGTAGGGTACGAAACCACCTCAAAGTTATTCTTTCCAATCAATCCGTTGGGTTATTCCTATAAGTGTCACAAACAGCCCTAGAGTTTGTACTAGAATAACACCTTAAGACACAAATCAACCAAAACCCTAATGTCACCTAGATACTCCAATGTCACCTCAAGTATCCGTGGGTATGATTATACGATATGCATCACACAATCTCAGATTCATCTATTCAACCAACACATAGAACCTCAAAGAGTGCCCCAAAGTTTCTACCGGAGAATCATAACGAAAATGTGTGCCAACCCCTATGCATAGGTTCATGGGCGGAACCCGCAAGTTGATCACCAAAACATACATCAAGTGAATCACGTGATATCCCATTGTCACCACAGATACGCACGGCAAGACATACATCAAGATTTCTCAAATCTTTAAAGACTCAATCCGATAAGATAACTTCAAAGGGGAAACACAATTCATTACAAGAGAGTAGAGGGGGGAGAAAACATCATAGGATCCAACTATGATAGCAAAGCTCGCGATACATCAAGATCGTATCACCTCAAGAACACGAGAGAGAGAGAGACAGAGAGATCAAACACATAGCTACTGGTACATACCCTCAGCCCCGAGGGAGAACTACTCCCTCCTCGTCATGGAGAGAACCGGGATGATGAAGATGGCCACCAGGGAAGGATTGCCCCCTCCAGCAGGGTGCCGAAACGGGTCTAGATTGGTTTTCGGTGGCTACGGAGGCTTCTGGCGGCGGAACTCCGATCTAATTTATGTTCTGGAAGTTTTAGGGTACGTGAAGATATATGGGTGTAGGAAGTACATCGGTGGAGCTTCGGGGGCCCCACGAGGCAGGGGGCGTGCCCCCCACCCTTGTGAGCTCCTCCCTTGGCTCTTGACGTGGGGTCCAAGCTTTTTCGGTAGCTTTCCTTCCAAAAATAACTTCTCCAGTTGATTTCGTTCCGTTTCGACTCCGTTTGATATTCCTTTTCTTCGAAACACTGAAATAGGCAAAAAAAACAACAATTCTGGGCTGGGCCTCCGGTTAATAGGTTAGTCCCAAAAATAATATAAAAGTGGATAATAAAGCCCAATATTGCCCAAAACAGTAGATAACATAGCATCGAGCAATCAAAAATTATAGATACGTTGGAGACGTATCAGGAGCCAATATGGGCATCTAGGTTCCGCTATTGGTTATTGACCGGAGAGGTGTCTCAGTCATGTCTACATAGTTCTCGAACCCGTAGGGTTCGCACGCTTAACGTTCGATGACGATGTTTGTATTATATGAGTTATGTGATTTGGTGACCGAATGTTGTTCAGAGTCCCGGATGAGATCACGGACATGACAAGCAGTCTCGAAATGGTCGATAGGTAAAGATTGATATATAGGATGATAGTATTCGGCAACGGAAGTCTTCCGCAGGGTACCAGGTAATATCGGGTCACCAGAAGGGGTTTCGGGCACCCCTGGCAAAAGATATGGGCCTAATGGGCCAAGAGGGAAACACACCAGCCACCAGGGGCTGGTGCGCCCCCCATATGGGCCAACCAGAGGATAAGGAAAGAGGGGAAGGGAGAAGGTATGGGGGGATTCTGCCTCCCCCTTCCTTCCCTCCTCCCTCCTCTTTCCCTCCCCATCCGACAAATAAGGAATGGGGGGGCGCCCGCCATGGGAAGACCCCAAGTAGGATTCTGCCTACTTGGGCACCTCCTTGGCTGCCTTCCCTCCCTCTCCCACCTATATATATCTGGGGGGCTCCCCTAGCACACACCAGACAATTATTATCCGTGTGCGGCACCCCCCTCCACCGTTTACTCCCACGGTCATATCTTCGTAGTGCTTAGGTGAAGCCCTGCAAGGATCACTTCACCATCACTGTCGGTGTACAAAAGTAAGGGTCCCTTTTTGTACCCCTTTACTTGTGCGCAGGCAGTCGTAGCCCCACACCCGTGGCCACGCTGGGCGGGGCAAAAGAAGCAAAGATTACCAAAACCGTGCTCAAGAACAAAAGCATGAAGAGCTGAAGGGCGAGGTGAAACTCCAAGGCAAGGTCCTTGCCGGGGCAACTTGCCCAACGCCAGCAGGGCTGCCACCCTTGAGCCTAAGAGTTCCGACGCCCTCAACCACATTGGAACCAAAGCTCGGGAGGCGCCTCCGTGGTGGCATGCAGATCTTTGTGAAGACCAAGAACATACAAGACTGGATGAGAATCAGAAGACGAAGATCCTTGGCAAGATCCTTGCCGAGGATACCCACGAGATCCCCCGGCAAGACCCTTGCCGGGGATGCCCATGACGCCGCGGCAAGACCCCTTCCAGGGCCCCGGCAAGACCCTTGCCGAAGACATCCGCATGGCCGCAGCCGGGTCCACACCTGCCAAGATTCCACCGTCGTTCCCACACAACTGCCAGCCCATCAACTAAGCGAGCACCTGCGTGGCGACGTGCGGCCTCTAGGCCAACGCAGCAAGCACCTGTGTGGTAGCATGCAGATCTTCGTGAAGACTCTGCTACCGCACCAACTCAGCAGCCAGCCAGCTAGTGTGGCACTACACGCCTCATCAACTCGGATGCGCGTCGAGGCCAGGCAAGGCGGCGACAGCTGGGACGAGCTTCCTCGCCGTCCCCGATAAATCAAGAAGGGCATGTCGGCAGCACATTAAATGTGTTTGTCCTATGGTGCCAGGAGATAGACTCGACTACTGTACAACTTTCCACCTCCTATGTGCCATTGTGGTAGCCCCTTTATCTATAAAAGGAGGCCCGCGGCGTACTGGGAGAGGATTCAGACTTTTTGGACCCTACACTCTTTGTAGCTAGTCCAAGAACAACAGAAAAAACATAAACCAGCAGGAGTAGGGTATTACGCATCACTTGCAGCCTGAACCTGGATAAGCCCCCCGTGTTGATCCCTCAAACCCGCTCTTTCCATAGCCCCGCGCCCCCCAACGATAGCAAAAGGGATTCTTCGTGATGCTGTAGGTGTCGTTTCCCCCGACAATCACCGTCACCATGCCATCATGCTGACAGAACTCATCTACTACCTCGACAACTTTCTGTATCAAGAAGGCGAGGGACGTGACCGAGCTGAGCGTGTGCAGAACACGGAGGTGTCGTGTGTTCGGTACTTGTTCAGTTGAAGCACGTAGAAGTTCGACTACATCAACCGCGTTGAGAAATGCTTCCTCTTATGGTCTACGAGGGTATGTAGACATACTCTCCCCCTCATCGCTATGCATCTCCATGGATAGATCATTGCGTGTGTGTAGATTTTTTTGTTTTCCATGCAAAGATTCCCAGCAGTGGCATCATGAGCCAGGTCTACGCGTAGTTGATATGCACGAGTAGAACACAAAGAGTTGTGGGTGGTGATAGTCATACTTCTTACCACCAACGTCTTATTTTGATTCGGCGGTATTATGGGATGCAGCAGCTCAGACCAACCTTACATGTCCAAGCACATGAGACCGGTTCCACCAACAGACATGCAACTACTTTTGCATAAAGGTGGCTGGCGGGTGTCTATTTCTCCTACTTTAGTTGAATCGAATTTGACTACGGCCGGTCCTTGAAGAAGGTTAAAACAACAAACTTGACGAAACACCGTTGTGGTTTTATGTGTAGGTAAGAACGGCTCTTGCTAGAAGCCCGTAGCATCCACGTAAAACTTGCAACAACAAAGTAGAGGACGTCTAACTTGTTTTTGCAGGGCATGTTGTGATGTGATATGGTCAAGACATGATGAGATAAACGTTATTGTATGAGATGATCATGTTTTGTAAGAAATCTGACAACTGGTAGGAGCCTTATGGTTGTCTCTTTATTGTATTAAATGCAAATGCCATGTAATTACTTTACTTTATCACTATGCGTTAGCGATAGTTGTAGAAGCAATAGTTGGCAATAGTTGTAGAAGCAATAGTTGGCGAGACGACCATGACGCTACGATGGAGATCAAGTGTCGAGCCGTTTATGATGGAGAACATGACGATGCTTTGGAGATGGAGATAGAAAGCACAAGTTGTTGCAAACATCCAATAAGATGTAAACAACAAAGCAAACAACAGTGGAGGAAATGATGCCTATCCAAATCTATACTAAAACAAAGTTTGAAGGCTTGAGAAGGATGAACTTACATTACATGTTAACACAGGCTGGACAAAGCCCTTCTCCATGTTGATGGAAGGATAATTCAATAAATTCCCCAAAGAAAATTCTTTATAAGCGTTGCCATTATTCTACATTTTGCAAAGAGTAAATATAGATAAATAATATTGGAAGAAACAGAGGATAATGAAGCTCAGGTGCAGACTGATGATACATAATCAAATAGCAATTAATTAAGTACAACATTACAAGGCAAAAGGGAGAGAGGTACTGACAAGAGCAATGCAGAGCCCATTATTGTTTTGAGATCGTATGATCCTTTGAGCAAGGAGATCCATTTTAAATTAGTTTTCATACAAGAGAGAAGGTAAGGCACAAGCAAAAATTTAGGAGTTCAAATTTTGAATTGATATCATAGACAGTACCTGACGCTGGGCTCCTAGCAGTTCTAATAGGGGTTTGGCCACTGGAGTAGGGGTAAAGTGTGATACGGTTGGGCCTGTGTTTGCTGTGGCTGCTGATCTATCTGATTTAACAGGTATCACTACCTTTTCCAAATACCTAGTTTGTACTCCTTGATGACCTGCACTCACCCTCTTCCTTTTGGACACCTATTATGAAAGAACAACATTTGACTGGAAAAACATAGTGTGACAACACATGGAATAGGTACAGAAAATGGATAGGTATGGCATATACTGATATATGATGCTTAAACTAAGCAGATGGTGTAACAAAGTAGAAGTAATGCAAGAGGTCAGAAGCAAAATATGTGCGACCAATACAACTTTGCAAAGTTAGAGAAAGCACCTTGATGGGTGAATAAGATAGGCCATCCTCCACCATGCCAAGTTTGTTAGGCAGTGGATCATTCCGCAATATTCCTCTTGTGCGCCCATTCTCATATTCATTTTGATAATGTATCTGACATGCATGAAAACATAAAAACAAGTGAGATTTTCTTTGTAATGCAGAAGTGATTCTAATCCAATACTGCCTCCCTGTAAACCCCTTTGTGATATCTCTGCAATTCTTTTAAAAGATGCCATGCATGCTGTAATTTGTTGTGTGCATTAATATAATGTGGCCTACTACTCAAAATATGGGAGCTCCAGAAGTGATGACACTTCGCAGATGATAGCTTCAACATATAGTAAAGAAGAACAAGTCGACCTGACCTGACAGATTCAAAATATACTAAGGGAGAACAACTCGACCTGACCAGTCGACCGCAAGAGAAGAGTATCATCTTAAAGAAGAGCAGAAGAGCAAGAAGATTGAAGATATTACAGTTCTTTTAATACAATGTCGGTTGGCCACCCATGATGAACCAGAGCGCATAGAGAAATACTATTCTTTCCGGTCTCTCCATATGTGGCTCACATGCATTTCGAAACTAAAGTAGGAACATTTAGCTAACCAATTAAACATCTCTCAGTTTTACTAATATCAGCAATAATATCAGATATTAATTTGTACAACTAAGCTTGTTTAGCTCGATGGGTGGAGCAGTGCTATTACGACACGAACCACGTAGGCTGATTGTGGTCATCATAAAATGGGGAAAACATAAGCATGATGAGTACAGTGTTGACCATGGCAGTGGGATGGCAGATCTGAAGCTGCAAACCACGCAAAGGTTAGTAAGCAACCGATGTTTGCTTTGAAATAACAACTAAGATTTGGTATGGACAAGAAAGTACGGTCAACAAGTGACAAAGAAATGCAATTATGCTGTCTCTCTATATGTCGTGACATGCATTTGGAAACTCAAGTGGGGCCTTTAGCTAACCAATTAAATGTGTCGGTTAACTAATATCAGTATCATATCACAATCATATTTGAACAACTAAGCTTTCGAATTCTGAGTGTTGTGTTGTTTAGCTTGAAGGGTGGAGTAATGCTAGTACGACAAAAAGCACCTACGCAGATCATAGTAGAGTAGATAAAAGGGGAAAACCCTAAGCATCAAGAGAAAAATCAGGAAAGTGGAACTAGCTGGACCAGTGAGTGGCGCACATGCTTTTCGCGAATATAGGAACATTAGGTGACCAATTAAACGTTCTCTGTTTTAGTGATATGAGCATCATATCAGATTCGTATTTCAACACGTAAGCTTTGGGTTGAGGTCTTGAGGAGCAGTGCTAGCATGACACGAAGCACCTACGATGATGGTAGTGAATATAAAGGGGGGAAACCATAAGCTTGACGAGTATAGTGCCCGTGCCATGGCGGATCTGAAGGTGCAAACTGGACAAAGCTACTTCGCAACCAATGTTTTCTTTCAACTAGCCACTACGATTTGGTACGGACAAGAAAAGTACAGTAAACAAATTACGATCTATTTTCCAGGTGATATCAATAACTTAAGCACATATGGAAGAGTACCACCTCTCTTGCGACACCGTCTAGGCCTATGCTGATACGTTGAGGGTGCTGCGGGTGCGATGGCTGTCGGCGGCGGGGAAGAAGACTTTAGACGGCAGACGGTCGGGTCGGGGGATATATCCTGTTGTCGTGGACGAGGCGGTCGTAGGAGCGGCAACGGCAAGGTGGACGACGGCGCCGATGAAGCGAGAGGAGGTGATGAAAGGATCCTGGTCCAACGCCGTGGATGAGAGACGTCCATCTCTTGCAGTGGACGACGGGGTAGGGTAGCGGCTCTGGCAAGGTGGAGGATGGGGTGGCGGACGGAGGAGGCTGGCCGCAGTGCGGAGGTTGTCGTGCCACCGACGGTGTATGAATGGGGAAATGGAGGGGAGGGGGGATCTCAAACTTTGGGACGCGCTTCTCTGAAATGGGGGAAAGTTATGAACTTATCCCCCATTTAAAATTTCGGACATCGCGTCGGTTGGGGATAGGACGGTAATCTCGCATCTCCCAAATATTTGCCGGTAACTATTTCGGGCGAGGAGAGGGTGTTTTTCCGCCCACGGTTGGCGCCCACGGTGTATGAACGGGGCTGACAGGTAGGGCGGTTGTGTCACGTCTGATGGAAGTTACACATCTGCCCCTATTTAAAATATTAGCCTACATCGATTTCGGGCGAGGAGAGGGTGTTTTGCCGCCCACAATTGGCGCCCACGGTGTATGAACGGGGCTGACAGGTAGGGCGGTTGTGTCACATCTGATGGAAGTTACACATCTACCCCTATTTAAAATATAAGCCTACATCGATTTCGGACGAGGAGAGTTTGTTTTGCCGCCCACCGTGTATGAATGGGGAAATGGAGGAAGAGACACATGTCTTTCGGACGAGCTTGATCAAATGTGTTTTGCGGCCCACGTTTGGCGCCCACCGTGTCTGAATGGGCTCAGAGGCCGTCGTGTCACCTCTGATTGAAGTTACTAGTCTACCCCTATCGACAGCAGTGTAAATCATGTCGATAAGGATGTCAAGTGTCAGGGGTAGACAGTAATTTCCATCTCGCAAACACTTGCTTCGAGCAGCCCACAAATTATAGTGGGTGTTTAGCCGCTTCATTCAAAACTTGGGAGAATTAGCATTCACGTTTGCCCTGGGACCTGGCAAACTAAATTCAAATCCAATTTGTATTCGATTCCAAATATCCACAGATAATTATATGTTTTGTTATTTATTTCTTCAAAACCACAACAAAGATTTATTCCACCTTTATATATGATTATGATTTAGAAATGCCGTGATCTTCGAATTCAGTAGGTTGGATACACTCTGAGTCAAACAGTTATTTCATCCAATACAATATGCTCACACGACAAACAGTTCACGTTATGTCAATCATACAAGTGTTGAGGATTACCTCGCCTAAAAAATTCGGATCATTACAACACATGGACAACATAGGGGGTCTTGCAACATAATCCATTCAGAGACATGACACAACATGCAAGTACAATAATCTAATGAAAATTTTCAACTGGTATCTAAAGAAGAACCGGGATTATCTTGGGCTTCAGATAGCAGAAACAGTAGGACCTCCTCCGTCTTCAAATGCAACATTCTTACTTCCTCCAATTCTTGGGTTGCTTGCATAATGCGTGTCGCTAATTCCGTAATTTCCAGCCTCAAGATAAATATTACCTCATTCATGGCAGCCACACCATCTCTTTCCGCCTCTAGTAGAGCCTCAAGCACTATAATATCTTTGCTCAGACTGCTCTCTGGCGGTGTTGCCTCTGAACTGCTACCATCTGGTAACATGGATGGTGCACTGCTTCCACAAATAGATTCTGGGGTTGTACATTGTGTCCTAGTGTGAACGACATCCTGAAAGGTTTCCGCTGGACATCAGTAAGAGATAGTTATCATATGATCCAGATAGTAAGCTTACATGGTAAACGACGGACGAATTATTGCCGAGCATGGCAAACTATATTTAAATGGTTCGAAGCAGCATCAGCCGAAAAGAAATTAAAATGGTAAGATGAAACTAGGGATGTAAGTGGAAAATAAACGAAATCCGCCAGTCCCATCTAGTTAGTTTTTGCTACCTCCCTAGTTCATTTTCCTCAAAAAAAACTCTTTTGAACTATCATACCACTAGTGGACTTTAATCGGGATTAAACCAGACCCAGTTGACATCCCTAGTTGAAAGGGAGTGTACAACCGCTATATTTAAGTTGCCAAGGCATCTAAGCAGTTGAAATAATCTGAGAAAGCACTTAACAGTGTGGCCTCATATAATCTACGAAGACAGTCTTGTGATGAAGTTGAGAGGAAAATTTAAGGACTCAAATGAAATAGGCATGCATTTCTTTACGATAGTACATCAGGCACTGCTGACATATTGGCCAACTCAGGTATAGCGTAACAACAAATAAGCATTTGAATCAAGCAATATAGCAAAGCAGACAACTGAACTATTTGTAATTCGGTAGGATTACACGTTGAGGGCACAAGCCAAGAAAGCAGCCCACTCGCATTACATTTCACATGTACTAAAACACACTGGCTTACCATATGTTGTTGTGAAGCCTAGCTGCTGTTGCAATGTTCTTTGAAGATATCGTCAGCATCCGTGGTTGCAAATCTAGTTGTTGTAATTTATTCTGCACCATCTATTTAGGTAAAATTAATTTTAATCGCATGCACTGGTCCGAATTGATCATCAATGGTTCATTTAAACTAATGAAAGAAGGGTGTGTGCATACACGACAATACTCCCTCAGATTCTTTTTACTTTGCGTATAACCTTTTCTCAGTTTTCTCGTATTAGTCTGCGCGTTGCCGATTCCTAGCGCTGGTTTCCTTTTGTGCCCCGCCCCATCCGCCTCTGCCCTAATTAATTGGCAAATTAGTCCAGAAAAATTAAACCAGTGCCCTCCTTGGTATGCGGGTCAAGAGTTTATGCGCAGAGTAAATAGAATCGGAGGGAGTATATCTGCTTCCCTCTATTTTTATGCTTGTTCGAGGTGCCAGCCCCAAAAGAACAAATATTTTGCTTGATGGGGTTGGCAGCTCCATAATTAATAGAAGCATCAAATTAGTCATGCAACTTGGGAAGATCAAGAACAAACAAACAAGTAATGAACAGAGGCTCGGAGCAGTGATGTAATAGCTAGCATCAGAAAATGTAGGGTAAAACGAACAAAAAGCAGCGGAACCACATGCTAGTTTGCTGATGTGTAATTAAGCATAGAGAACATTAAGCAGTCTGATGGAACCAACATGTGGCATCAGAACAAAACTAAAGCATATTAACTATATGTGCACTGGTATGTAATTTAGCACATGTAACATGTTCACTGCCAGAAGTATGGCCCTACAGGTGCAAGCAGAATAACGTGTCTCATGAAAAACTGAATGATGCTTTGAAGAAATTCAAAGGTGCGGTGCTTATGCTAGGAAAGTGAACGTAGGCGCCGGCCGTTGGATAATAGTACCTGATTCTCAGTGGCGTATGGGTATCGTTGTCATAGTTGATAGCTAAAGATCGTCGATGGTGCTCGTGTTGCGATTGAGTTTGGGCCGGCTGTCGCTGTCGCTGAAGCGGCTCTGGTGCTACGGTTGCGACGCCTGTTGACTTACAAGAAAGCTCATCTGTGGTAAGTGAACAGTTGCACGATAAAGAGAAAAACCAAAGGAGTACAAATCGAAATAACCTGATGAGGCTACGGCGTCGGTAAAGCAGGGCCGGTGGAGTTGAATATGGCGTCCGTGGAGCGGGTCCGGTGTAGTGGACGAAGGCTTCGGTGGGTGCGTTGTACAGTGCTTTCGGTGAGGCGGATCTGTTGCGGCGGACGAGGGCTTGTATGAAGGGCCAGCGAAGGGGCGAACGAGGGAGTTAGTGAAGGGCCTACGCTGTGGTGGACGAGGGCGCTGGTTAAGCAGATCCGGTGCAGTGGACCATGATAGCGGTCAAGGAGATCTGGAGCGGTGGACAAGCCAGTCGCTGAAGCGGCTTCGGTGAAGTGGTGAGTTGGTAGATGGGGGTTCCAAGGTGCGGAAGGTAGATCCGGTGGGGTATGAGGTCCACCGCTGCGGCGGAGGACTAGATTCGGCGGCTTGCCGTGGTTGGGGGGGTCGGGGAGGGGAAGGGGAGGGGCTCTGGGGAAGAATGTTGGGGGCAAAGAGGGGAAAACAATGGAGTTACCAAAGCAGCCCTTTTTCGTTCATGTGGCAGGGGTAAAACAGGAATATCACAGGGCTAAACTTTTGGGCGCGTGATATTTCAATGTGAGCAGGAAGTTTGAAAGCTTTTGGCGCCTAAAATTATAAGTATTCTGCTCTCGCACGGCCGACTATGATATCATGGCCGACAATTTGTTTGTTTTGCATGCAAAGAAATGTGCAAGTTTTGAAAATCAATGTCTCCAACTCGAAACTTAGATTGTCCATTCAATTCAAATATGGATCATTGAGCTACTACAAGCAAATACCATCATACTGTCCAATTCAAATGAAATTCCAAATGTGTTTATCCTAAATATGATGACAAAAGCAAAAACGTGTATGTGTATGAATAAAGTGGATGATTATAAAGTTTGAACATGCCCGTATGTGTATATCTCTAGGTTTGATATATGAATTTGAAATCACGAAATCCCGGCTTAAAAAATGTACGTCCATTTAAATGAATTACAAAAGCTAATGATGGAGTCGAATTCCAAAATTCCAATCTTAGGTTTGTAATTCTGGTACATCAAGGTATATCACGCATGTTCAAAAGTATCGTTATCTCATAGTACAAACTGTGAAACAAATTGATCAACCATGAGTGCACAATATCTCAATTACGCTAAGTCCCTCAAATATAGACACCTCACTCTTTATCTGAAGTCACCCCCCCCCCACCACACACACACACACACACACACAGAGAAGTCGTTCTCTCTCCCAAACACCAACACACGAGCACATTAACACCCCTTTCTCTTGTAAAGTCAGGACCCCAATATAGGTCTCTATCACTTTGTCTCTCGGGCATGCACACATCTCTTCCCTCACTCTCTAGGTCTCCCGCTATCTCTCTTACCCAAGCACACGCACTATGTAGAGTTTATATTTCCCAAACACACAAAACGTCGCCCCCAAACATCTATCTCCCTAGTTATGTGGTTCTCGCGTACTCACCTCACACACCACCCCCACTTCAAACAAGCACACTTTGTCTCCTTGTGCACCACTCTCCTCTTTCTATCTCTCCCACATGCGGACCCGCCCCAGCTCCTTCCCTGTATACATATATGTCGTGACTCTTTGCATAGCTCCCTAATGTATAATCGTTCTCGATTTTTCACATTGTTCTCTACACCATCTATTCTAGATCTCTCATGAAGTCCCTATCACACACACGATGACTCGCTTCCCTTGCGTCTCCGTTCATAGGCCAATTTCGGACAACATCAACATTGTCTCCCTATCCATATGCCATTTATGGACACAAACGACCCCTCTCGCCCCCTCTCTTCCTCTCTCTCTCTCTCTCTCTCTCCGTCGCTAGCTCTCTCTTTCTCTCGCTCTCACACCCCTCTCCCACACACACACTCGATGTCTCTTCCAAATAGTCTGTTCCCCCCGCCCGCACCCGTGCTATCTCGCTACTACACATGTCACACCAATCCCCCTTCCCTTATACTAGGTTTACATCATCAGTGGTCTCTCTACTCCACATACACTCTCTCCCGCTCACACAGAAACGCGTGCACAAACACACACAGACATGCACAAACACCCATTTACCTGGATCCTCATCTCTCCTCATGTCCGCATGTGTATCTCACACACTCACTCTCTAATTATGTATATGTGTCTCCATGTTACACAACACAAAGCCCCATGTACATGTCTCTCTCTATCCTCCACACACATAGACACAATAAATCTGTTATCATTGCCTCAGTCTCTAATATATCACACATGCACACTCTCTCTCTCTCTCACGCAAACACGCTCAACAAGGGTTTCCCCGTGAATAACTTACCGTCTATTCATGAACAGTCGTGGCAGTACGGCGAACACGAGACATGAAAAAGAATAAATCTACACGTGCTTAGACCACCTAGTATGACTACTAGGACTAGAGCAAGCCAAAAAGCGCGTCGCTGTCACCCCCTCCTTGTCGGCGACGGGAAAATCTTCGTTTTACACAGTCGAGAAGTCATTGTGCTAAGGCCCCACATGCCGAGGCATTGAACAGAATGTAGATGCTAGTTTACGGAAGCAAGTATCGATAATACGTTTGTATCTCCATACTTATATTTCTTCTCTTATAAAAAACCGACTTGGTGATGATGGTACGTGTGCCATCTTGCAATATAGACCGTCCGATCTATATCTGACGGATGGAAATTAAACTAAAAGATACCCGCACCCCTCTCCACATTTGCAGACAAGGCCTTCCCTCGTTCATCCTTATCTCCAACAAACCTCATTGTTGAGCAATTAAGAAAGGAAGCCTCTAGAACAAACTGGCCTGGTGGCCGCTGCCGGCGTCGTCAATCCCCATGCCTCCGCTCAGTTCGACCACCAACCACCACCACACCCCACTCCTCTTCACCTTATCTCATATTTCTCGAGATATCATTAGTTTTTACACATGGGATTACTCCCGCAAGGGTCAATCACAACAAGTGTTTTATAAAAAAATGCATCTTGATGTTCCGTGAAATGCACAGATCTTGCTAGTACTCCTACACAAGACTAAGTTGGTGATGCTGGTGTGTCTGACATCCGTCGTTTCTGACCATTAGATCTACATCTAACGATTGTGAGGTAAATTGTTGCCTTTTCTCACCAACATCCCACTTGTCTACCAATTTGCAGAAAAACCCATAATTAGTATCTTAAAACCAACCACATCCCTCCCTGACCTCACCAAAACAGCCCAAGGAATATATTCTAATTGAAACATAATATATCTCTAGTGACATATGTATATCAAAATTAGAGTGTTTTGTACCAAGTTTGTGAATAAGTATTATTCTAATTAAGATTCGTTGCAACGGACGTGAACATTGCTAGTATTTCCAACCATGCATTTCTTTTCCTAGTATTCCATAGTTTTGAGTTTTCCATCAAGATATTAGTCACTCATGGTTGATATTTACTTTCAATCATGTACACATATGCACTATGTAACTAGCCTTGCTTATTGGCTTCCAAAGCTTAACTTTCACTCCTACTTACAATATGTAGAGTATCTAACAAAAAACTACCAGTTTCAACCAGCCCTAGGAGGAATCTATTGTACAAAAAATAGCAAAAACATACCCAAAATTTCTTAATCCACGCCAAAAACTACCTAGTACTCCTACCGATTAGGTTCGTTTAAACCCATTTATGACAGGGTTGGCCCACATGTCCGTGCTGACGAGGCAGCTTAAACCAACACATTTTGTTTGACCATTGACACGAGGGACCCACATCTGACCTTCTATCCTGTTATTCCCCCTCAAATCATTATTTTTCCTGAACATTACCTCAAACAGTACCGATGCGTGTTCGTCGGTGGCGCCGGTGATGAGCGAGTTGGCCGCCGCTCCGCCGAACGGGCCGGACGCCGCGCTGGCCTCCGCAAGTGACTCACGAGCGAGCAAGCCGCCGCGCTGGCCTTCGCTCGAGCCAGATGGCTGGCCTTAGCGCGGCGCGCGCGAGCAAGCCGCCGCGCTGCCTTGCCAATCTATCTAGCAAACCTTGCAGACAAGAAGCTGGACGGAGCTATCTTGGCTAGCTAGCGGCCGCGAGCGCTGGACGGAGCTGGCATCCGGGCTACCGCAACCTGGGCTCCGCACCGCCGGCGGTTTTGACCTCGGCTTCTGCCGACGGCGGTAGCTACGTCCCATGGCCGAGGATGACTAGGTGGACGGGCCGGAGGTAGGAGGTCACTCGAGGATTTTTGTTGGTAAGAGCATGTACAATGGTTGATAAGGTAGTCTTATCTTAATTCTGCCACGTATGCAAGTGGTAGTAGTTTCTTGGCATTTAAGTGGTTTCTTGCATTATTAGAGCAAGTACAATAGAGCTGAGTCAGCGGGCTATAAGAAATAAACTACTACTACATGTTGGCTATAATATGGGTTGTAGATGACATGGCACTGGCTTATAGCCAGCAGCTGGCTATACTATTAACCATGCTCTTAGGGGTTTCTTGTAAGGAACAATGTATGCACTACTAGCGACAAAAGGTGATTCTAGGTTGCGTTTTACTCCAACGAGTACTACTAGTGGTCGAGGGAGTGTATACCTCATTTTGTGGGTTAGATCCCGGCCGAACGCACGGTGGCCTTTTTAAAAAAAATAGTACTACTACACTTTGCTGCGAGCCAATATTTTACACGGGTAGTTTGAGTTTTGAAGTCAAACGGACGTGCGGCCCCACAATCTGGGTGCACTGGACAGCCTAGCCATGTGAACGGGTTTTCCTTCCCAGCATCCCGTGGCTCGCGTGCTCGCCCTAGCCACACCTCGCTTGCAGCTTCCAGTTAGTAGCATATTTAAACTAGGGCCTCCCAATTAAGCCCGAGGAGCCGGAAAAGCCTGTCGGGGCATTGGGAACTGTGCAATATGGCTCTGTACGTAAAGTGCTCTACTACTACTTTGTAGCTTGTGGCGTTGCATGCATGGACTTCACTCCATTATCGGCTCTACTATAAAAGAAATTCCTCTTGCAGTGTTTATTTTGAAACGGAGGCAAAAGCTTTGCTTCATCTCATTCATAAAGAAGGAACTACTAACAAAGTTCGACGAGATCCATTACACCTCCACAAATGGAAGCGAAAAGCCTAGTCTCGCTGTATCGAATAACTCAAATGTTCTACCCCTGCAGTAACCGTCGCTGATAAACAGGCTGCTAGTGAGTGCGTGAGAGGAGCGGCTGAGTAGGCCAGCTACGTGAGAGGAGCGGCTAAATAGAGCATCGAGAGTACCCACTAGGCCACTACGCAGGTGTACTTCCCCTACATTAATAGTGCAGCGATGGTTCTAGAGAACAGTAGTACCCTCCACTTCCAACTGTAGCTCCTTGGCCCTGAGATTCAAGAGTTCAAAACTGGTGCACTATACAAGACTAGACTAGAAGTACAGTACATCGCAGTACTAGTTGAGAAAAGTAGTACTAGTGCTGCTACAGTACGAGTACATACTCCTCCGTCACATAATGTACGACGTTTTTTGACACTAGTTGGCATGTACAAAAAATGGCAAAAACATACCCAAAATTTCTTAATCCACGCCAAAAACTACTACCTAGTGCCAAAAATTTCTTACTAGTGCTATTATTTACAGTATAAGCAATCCCATAACGTTCCATAATGCTAGTACTAGTACTCCATGGTACCAAAAACTACTACCTAGTGCCAAAAATTTCTTACTAGTGCTATTATTTAGAGTAGTAAATAATAGCCTCACCCCTTCGCTGAGGAACGATCTACAGTTGGAAGGGACGAGGCCCTGCAGTTACTACGCTCTTATCTCCTCCTCGCCAGTTCCCCTCCCCCCGAAGAGAAGGCAGTTCGTCATTGCTCCCATGGATTCGCCGGGCGGTTCTCCTCCTCGTCGGGTGTCGGTGTCAAAACCGGCGGATCTCGGGTAGGGGGTCCTGAACTGTGCGTCTAGGCCGGATGGTAACAGGAGGTAAGGGACACGATGTTTTACCCAGGTTCGGGCCCTCTTGATGGAGGTAAAACACTACGTCCTGCTTGATTGATATTGATGATATGGGTAGTACAAGAGTAGATCTACCACGAGATCAGAGAGGCTAAACCCTAGAAGCTAGCCTATGGTATGATTGTATGTTATGGTTGTTGTCCTACGGACTAAAACCCTTTGGTTTATATAGACACCGGAGAGGGCTAGGGTTACACAAGGTCGGTTACAAAGGAGGAGATATCCATATCCGTATTGCCTAGCTTGCCTTCCACACCAAGTACAGTCTCATCCGGACACGAGACGAAGTCTTGAATCTTGTATCTTCATAGTCTAACAGTCCGGCCAATGGAGATAGTCCGGCTGTCCGGAGACCCCCTAATCCAGGACTCCCTCAGTAGCCCCTGAACCAGGCTTCAATGACGATGAGTCCGGCACGCAGTATTGTCTTCGGCATTGCAAGGCGGGTTCCTCTCCAAATTCCGTGTACCTGTCGAAATAGTGTCTGGCCTTTTGTGAATGTTGCACTCCTTGGCTTCCACGCCCAATAATGACCACTTTCCACGTGTCGAGCAAATGTGAAGAGCCAGGGTGTTTTTACATTTACCCCCCTAGCTGTGTGAATGAGTTGCCTATTAAAAAGACGAGGATTCAGATCCAAATCACACCATCCTCCCTCGTCGAGCCTTCATCGGAGCGCATTTGACAGAGATCCATTCCATCATGGCCGGTCGACGCAGCTCCTCCTCTCGCTCCCCCAGCCCCAAGCCTGGAGATTGGGAGAGATGTCCCGTCCGCACAGCAAATTAGTGATGCTTCAGACCAAGGGATTTCTTCCCCCAGCATACATGGTCCCACTTCGAGCCGGGCTTGCCACCTATAATGGCGGAGAGCAAGCGGAGAGCCTTCCCAATCCCTCCAAGGGAGAGCGGGTATGCCTTGTCCCTTATTTGGTAAGAGGGCTCGGATTTCCAATTCATCCGTTTCTCCGGGGGTCCTGGAGTTCTACGCCTTCCTCCATGCTGCATATCGCGGGATTCATAGCCCTTTGCGAGTTGTTTTTGGGCTGTGAGGCTCATTTCACTCTATGGAGGAAGCTGTTCTGCCTTGTGCCCTGTTCTCAGAAGGGGTCAATATATCAAGTGGGCAGAGCCGAAGTGTGGCGTATTGCCGGGACCGGATACCTGTCTGGAACCCCAAAGAAGACGTCCAAAGACTGGCCTTCAAAATGGTTTTATATAGAAGACGTCCCCCTCCCGGATCCTATTAGAATCGGCCTTCCTGAGTTCGACAACGCCCCTTTGAAGAAGCTCCGGAGCTGGCGTCCATGGAGCTCCCAGGAAGAAGATGACAGGGACGTTCTTTACCTGATGAGCCGGATAAGTTTTTTAGCTCGATCTGGATTGAACATGATCGAGGTCATGGCCATATGTATTATGCGGGGGGTGCAGCCGCTTCAATATAGAGGCCACCCCATGTGGGATTTCAGCGGGGAGGATGACGCTACCCACCATGGCTGCAAAGGGCCGGGATCGGCTGTTGATCTAATAAAGATCTTATCCACTTTGTACAAGGGAGAAGAAGAGAAATTCCTTCGTGTCAACCCGCAGGGCGGATTTTCTATGTACAATCCTCCAAGCTGGGTAAGCGGAGACTTTTTCTCGCCCATCCGTTTCGTATTCCCGTAGTTAAGTATTCAGTCTAGCGATTTCATCGCAGGAGCTGCGCCAGGTTGTAAAGGAGATAAACAGCCCTCCTCCACAACCCAAGGACCCTGGACAGTCCCTTGACCCGGCCTCCCAGGAGGATCCGGACATATCTGTGGAGCTGATCGATGGGGTATTTTACCAATTGAGTAATGACAATGCTTTGGTGGCCATTACGGCCGATTACCCTGGGCTACTTCCAGCCTCACAGGTGACTGAGACCGAAGTCCCAACACTTCGAAAGGGGATCCGTCCTTGCGCTTTTTTGATTGCCGTATAATAGTCGTGTTTTGCAGGGGAGGTCCTCGAGGCAGATGGCTGAGCCTGCGGCAACTAGCCAACAAGGGGCTGCGAGGCCAGGCAGGCTGAGAAGACCCGCAGTCCGGATTGAGACACTGGCGCAGCGGTACAGCGCGCCGTCTTTATTGCAAGACATTATTATCAGAGGCATACTAACGCCCATGCCTTCTTTTCAGGAAAAAGAGCGCTCGCCGGACTATACCCGGAGAGGCTACCAATCGCGCCTCCACCAGCCAGGCTCCAAGGCCGGATTCGGAGGCCGGAATGAATACGAGGCGTGCGCCGGGCGCTCCTCCGACAGAGGATGCGGATAAAATCTCCGCCACCAATTCCGAGGTGGAAAGTGCCATGAACCACAGGCGTCGCTGGACTGTTCTTCGTGACGCTTGTTTCTCCCAAGAGGCATTGGATGCCTTCAACTCGGGAGACGCGTACCTCCGTGCCGCTCAAAATGGTCTAGCTAGAGCCACGGAGCAGTATGTAAAAGACATACGGGTGAGAAAATTTGGTGATTATATATATCAGTAGCCCCTGAGACTTGAAACAGTTAGGATAACTGATTTAAGGATCATTTGTTATGCAGGTTCTTACAGAAAAGAATACTCAACTGTCCCAGGAGCAGGAAGAGTGCAAAGCCCAACTTTAGGCCGCACTGGCCGCAGCAGGGGAGCCCAAAGAGACCCCCTATGGTAACATATCCTTCGAATGCTAAGTATCATATTAGAAGGCGGCGTATATGCAGATCTGATGATAAAATTGCAGATGACGCTGGATTAAATTCGGATAAGCAACAGCTCATACGCCAGCTGAAGGCCGGTGAGAGTGTGCTTACGAGGGTGAGGCAGGAGAAGAATGATCTCCTAGATGCCAACACCAAGCTGGGCGTGGAAATAAAAGATGTTCGTGCCCAACTATCATACTCTGTTAAGGAGAATCGGCGGCTTCGACACGGCATATTTAGTAAGTGCTTGAACGAACTTTCAAAAAGAGTTCAGCAAGGAAGCTGGCTGACAGAGTTATGTCTGTAGGTATGCTAACAGGTCGTCCTGCCGAGGAGATTCCCAGTTCAACGGGTCATCTTCTTCCCGAGCTCTCACAGTTGCACGAACGAGTTCGGCAGGTGATGCAGGGCGTCGCCCAGGCCTTGTGGCCATCCGTCTCCATACCCGAAGGCCTTGGAGAGCTTGCAGAAAAGCTGAAGGGAGCACGGCGGCGCTTCCGATTATGGAAGATATCGACCTGCCGTCAGGGCACCGGGGAAGCCTGGGCAATGGTGAAGACACGGTACACGAAGGCTGACCCGAACCACATGGCCGAAGTCGGACCTGTGGGGCCTGATGAGAAGGAGATCCCTGTGAGCTTAGTGTACGGCCAAGTAGAATTGGCCGCAAAGTATTCCCAATATGACTGTAGACTAGACAACCTATTGGATGGTATTGAAGAGGAATTCAACCAGTCAAATTGACTATGTAATTTTAAAGTGACATATATAATGCCTTCTAGCCGGATTGTAGATCGTTTGTCGTGGCGGACCTTTTCTCTTCAACCTCGGGACCCGACAGTCCGGAGTGTATCCGAATACCCTCTCGATTATGTAAGAACCGGGGCATGCGTGGAGACCAGGCGTAGGGGTCATTAGTGCTTTATCAGACAAGTGCCCAACTAGTTATGTTATATTACATGGGTAGTAAGAAACATCTTCCAGGGAGAATAGTTCCGTTAAGGGTTCCTTTCCCTGGGTAAGGATGCCCTAAAGTGCATGTCCGGACTGCGATAAGAAGCGCAGAAAAATCATCTGGGGGCAGATATGGATAATAAAAGTCATCTTTTGTTCACCGACCGAATATTCCCTTAAGAACGCTAGCTTTCGGCTTCACCCAGTCTGAGGTACACGTCCGGCTGACCCGGCGGTAACAATCGCAGAGGTGCTCCCCTTATGCCCTAGCCGAATTAACGAGAATGTAGGGCATAAATACAAGAGCCAGGCAACCCAGCTTGGCCAAAACGTAAGTCATATCGATGCATATAATGGTGAAAAAAGGTACATGCGGAAGTATAACACATGTGTTGGGCGTGAGGCCTAGGTAAATAACTTAACCTTCTGTGAAAGAAGCCCCAAGGTATGAAGAGTGCGGCTAGCGCATCTGTAATGTACGAGTGAGGCACAAGGTGACCCTTGAAGGCCTAGAGAAATAAAAGAAAGAAAGGGAAACAAGACAGATGATGCATATGCAGAAAATGGACAAAGGGAGGGGACTAACATAGAGTCCGGTGCTAAGCATAGAATCTTCGAAGCCTGGCTGCGTTCCATGGGTTCGGCTCGAGTCGACTAGTCGATGCATCCCGCAGTCGGTACGCTCCACCGGTCAGAACTTGGTCGATAATGAAGGGACCTTCCCATTTGGGCTCGACCTTGTTCTTTTTCTTATCCGGCAGCCGTAGAACTAGTTCACCAACGTTATAAGTTTTGGCCCGTACTTCTCTGCTTTGGTATCTCCGGGCCTGTTGCTGGTAAAATGTGGAACGGGCTTTGGCTACGTCGCGCTCTTCCTGCAAGGTGTCCAGACTGTCCTGCCGATCGAGCTTGGCTTCTCTTTCTTTGTACATGCGCACTCGAGGTGAGTCATGAATTATGTCACAGGGCAGGACTGCCTCTGCGTCGTACACCATAAAAAACGATGTATATACGGTACTATGATTCGGCGTGGTCCGCAGCCCCCAGAGTACGGAGTCGAGCTCCTCTACCCAGTGCGTATCAGACTCCGTTAAGGAGCGCACTAATCTGGATTTAATGCCGCTCATTATAACACCATTTAGTCGTTCGACTTTTCCGCTGGTTTGTGGGTGATAGACTAAAGCATAATCGAGCTTGATTCCCATTTTGCTGCACCAGAGTTTTACCTCGTCGGTCGTGAAGTTCGTGCCGTTATCAGTGATGATGCTATGGGGGACGCCGTAATGGTGTACAACCCCAGATATGAAACCTATCACCGGTCCGGATTCGGTTGTTTTAACCGGTTTAGCCTCTATCCATTTGGTGAATTTATCCACCATGACCAATAAGTATTTTTCCTTGTGGGTTCCCCCTTTAAGGGGTCCAACTATGTCAAGCCCCCAGACCGCGAAGGGCCATGTAATGGGGATTGTTTGGAGGGCGGTGGGTGGCATGTGGCTTTGATTTGCAAAGAGCTGGCAACCGGCGCAACGTTGGACCAAGTCCTATGCATCTGCCCGGGCCGTTGGCCAATAGAATCCTGTAAGGAAGGCCTTGCTTACAAGAGCCCGGGCTGCGGCGTGATGACCACCGAGTCCGGCGTGAATTTCTGCCAAAAGGTTCCACCCTTCCTCTTCAGAGATGCACCTTTGAAGGACTCCGGTAGCGCTTTTTTTGTACAATTCTCCCTCATGAACCCTGTAGGCCTTGGATCGCCGCACTATGCAGTGTGCCTCATTTTGGTCCTCCGGAAGTTCCTATCTAGTTAGGTAGGCCAGGAATGGTTCTGTCCACGGGGCAATAATGGCCATTATTTCATGGGCTGAATGTGTTATTTCGGTGGCGGGGCCTCCGATTGTGTCAGAGAGTTCGGTATCAGGTATTTTGGCCGGGTCCGGACTGTTATTATCGGTGTCCCCTTCCCATGCTACGGATGGCTTGAAGAGCCTTTCCAGAAATATCTTGGGAAGGACCGCGTCGCGTTTTGCGCCGATGCGGTCGAGGATATCCGCCGCCTGATTGTTTTCCCGAGCCACATGGTGAAATTCGAGCCCCTCGAACCGAGCTGACATTTTTAGGACGACATTGCGATAAGCTGCCATTTTTGGATCCTTGGCAACAAAGTCTCCATTTATTTGGGATATCGCGAGGTTCGAATCCCCGCACACCTCTAGGCATTGAATGCCCATGGATACTGCCATCCGGAGACCATGTAGAAGGGCCTCATATTCAGCTGCCTTGTTGGAGTCCGTATACATTATCTGTAGTACGTATTGAACTGAATCTCCTATTGGGGACGTCAAAACGACGCCAGCCCCCAGACAAGCCAACATTTTGGAGCCGTCGAAGTGCATGATCCAGTTTGAATATGTGTCGTACTCCTTAGGGAGTTCGGCTTCCGTCCACTCGGCGACGAAGTAAGCCAAAACTTGCGATTTAATAGCTCGCCATGGCTTGTAAGTTATGTCGAACGGGAGGAGCTCAATGGCCCATTTGGCAATCCGGCCCATCGCGTCGCGGTTGTTTATAATATCGTTAAGTGGTACTTCCGAGGCTACCGTTATCGAACACTCTTGAAAGTAGTGTCGCAGCTTCCGGGATGCCAAAAATACCGCGTACGCTATCTTTTGATAATGCGGGTACCGTGATTTGCATGGAGTAAGGATAGTGGACACATAGTATACCGGCTTTTGAAGGGGGAATTTGTGTCCGTCCGCTTCTCGTTCGACGACGAGCACTGCGCTTACTACTTGATGAGTTGCCGTAATGTATAATAGCATTGGTTCGGCAATGTTTGGCGCGGCTAGGATTGGGTTTGTTGCCAATATGACTTTTATTTTGTTGAGTCCGGCCATGGCGGCGTCCGTCCACTCGAAGTGTTCGGTGCGCCGGAGGAGGCGATAAAGGGGTAATGCCTTTTCTCCCAAGCGGGAGATAAAGCGGCTTAGAGCCGCCATGCATCCATTCAATTTTTGTATTTGTTTGAGGTCTGTTGGGGTAGCCAACTGTGACAATGCTCGGATTTTGGCCGGATTAGCTTCAATACCTCTACTAGAGACAATGAATCCCAGGAGCTTTCCGGCTGCTACGCCGAAAACGCATTTTTCTGGATTGAGCTTGATGTCATATGTTCGGAGGTTATCGAATGTGAGCCTCAAGTCGTCTACTAGAGTTTCGACATGCTTGGTTTTAACGACCATGTCATCTACGTATACCTCCACTGTTTTGCCGATCTGGTTTGCTAGAGATGTCTGAATCATGCGCTGATATGTTGCGCCGGCGTTTTTGAGCCCGAAGGGCATTGTGTTGAAGCAGAATGGGCTGTATGGTGTGATGAATGCCGTTGCGGCTTGGTCTGGCTCTGCCATTTTAATTTGATGGAAGACGGAGTATGCGTTGAGGAAACACAATGAATCGTGTCCTGTGGTGGCGTTGATGATTTGATCGATGCGGGGGAGGGGGAAAGGATCCTTTGGGCAGGCCTTGTTAAGGTCCTTAAAATTGACGTACAAGCGCCAGGATTTGTCCTTCTTTGGTACCATCACCAGGTTTGCTAGCCAGTCCGGATGTTTTATGTCTCTGATGAATCTGGCCTCCAATAGCTTGGCTAGTTCCTCTCCCATGGCTTGTCTCTTAGGTTCGGAGAAACACCGAAGAGCCTGCTTAACTGGCTTGAATCCTTTTAGGATATTTAGGTTGTGCTCAGCCAGCCTGCGTGGGATTCCTGGCATGTCTAAAGGGTGCCAGGCAAAAATGTCCCAGTTCTCACGTAGGAACTCTCGCAGTGCGGCGTCGACATCAGGGTTTAATTGTGCCCCGACGGAAGCTGTTTTTGTAGGGTCTGTTGGATGGACTTGGAATTTGACTATCTCGTCGGCCTATTTAAAGGAGGTGGACTTGGATCTTTTATCGAGTATCACATCGTCCCTGTTCACCGTGGAGCGCAGCGCAGTTAGTTCTTCGGCCGCTAGGGCTTCGGATAGTGCCTCAAGGGCCAGTGCAGCCGTCTTATTTTCGGCGCGGAGTGCTATGTCCGGATCACTGGCAAGAGTGATGATTTCGTTGGGACCGGGCATTTTGAGCTTCATGTACCCGTAATGGGGTATGGTTTGGAAGATTGTAAACACCTCCCGCCCTAGTAGAGCGTGGTATCCGCTACTGAACAGGGCCACTTGGAATGTAATTTCTTCGGACCTGTAATTATCCCGTGTGCCGAATACCACATCTAGTGTGATTTTCCTAGCACAGCGTGCTTCCCGACTTGGGATGATTCCTCTAAAGGTTGTGCTACTTTGCTCAATGCGGCTCCAGTCTATTTCCATATTTTTAAGAGTTTCCTCATAGATGAGGTTTAATCCAATGCCGCCGTCCATGAGTACCTTGGTGAGTCGAAAGCCGTCCACGATTGGACTGAGGACCAGTGCGGCTGGTGCTTGGGCTGTTCGGAATTTGGGTTCGTCACTGGCATTGAAGGTAATAGCCGTGTTACTCCAAGGATTTTTTTCTGCTACGTGGCAGATTTTAACCATGCCGCGGAGTGTTCGCTTGCGTCTATTATTTGACGCGAAGGTCTCAAAGACCGTTAACACCGTATTGTTGTCCACGGGATGGTGCTCTGTGGTATTTGGGAGGAGTAGATCATCACCACTTTTGGCCACCTGCCGGAGTATCCAACATGCTCTAAGGCTATGGGTTGGTATCGCATCCGCTGTACTATGAATTTTGCAGGGTCTGTTGAGCCATCCCGCCAGTACAGTTCCTTGCCCCGTAGAGGGCTTTTGCTTTTTGGTAGTTAACCCAGGTGTATTGTGATAATGTCCCCTTTTATTGCGGACTGGGTTTGTATTCAGGGTCGGATTATCCCAAAATTTTAT
The DNA here is from genome assembly GCF_003073215.2 of Triticum urartu. Taxonomy (NCBI): domain Eukaryota; kingdom Viridiplantae; phylum Streptophyta; class Magnoliopsida; order Poales; family Poaceae; genus Triticum; species Triticum urartu. Next base: position 260,553,234 of record NC_053023.1, read on the forward strand.
TTCGGTTTTCAGGCGCTTTCCATCGCACAGTACTTTCGTACTACGGACACCAAGTCGGCAAAGCGTGTAATTTCGCGGCGACTTATGGCGTTGAGGATTCCCTTGTCCGTGTAATTATTGCAAAAGAATGAAATTGCGTCTTCCTCGCGGCAGTCCTTTATCCTGTTCATGACCAGGAGGAATCTGGCCCAGTAATGGTGTACTGTTTCTTCGGGCTCTTGCCTAATTTGGGATAGATCACCTATGTTTGGGTGGGTGGGTTTAATTGAGCCTGAATCCTCACCCAATCTGAGACTCAGGGGCCAACGAGTTTTCGAACTCGGAAGTTTGGATTCTTGGATGTTTTCTGATAAATCTAGCTCGCTGCCTGACTCTAGGTTCAGGCCTTGAGTGACGTCCTCCCCTCCGCGGGTATCCGGCTTGGAGGGATCGGGAATCCGGACATAGCTAGTCCTTAAGATAGATGAAGGGTTGCCGCATTGTTCCTACACCACTGCAACGTGATGGGTGACCTGGGGAGAGTTGATCTCTCTCAGGTCGGGTTTAGGCCCAATCTGATCGTAGTCTGTAGTGACTCCCAGGGTGGCGATGCGATCCAGGAGCTCGTTTAGGGAAGAGAGCTCCATTGGATCTAACTGCTCGGCGAGTTCCGAGTTGACGTGAAGATTGCTATCGATGACCCGAGAAGTCATCGTCGGCGCAGCGGCTGAACAGGCGGTCATAAGAAAACTACCTAGCCGGAGAGTTTGGCCGACAACCAAAGCTCCTTTAGCAACAGTGCCGTCTTTAAACACGGGATGAGACATCCTTCTTGGTGGCGACGGCACAGCGGAACTCTCAATGAAAGCACCAATGTTGGTGTCAAAATCAGCGGATCTCGGGTAGGGGGTCCCGAACTGTGCGTCTAGGCCGGATGGTAACAGGAGGCAGGGGACACGATGTTTTACCCAGGTTCGGGCCCTCTTGATGGAGGGAAAACCCTACATCCTGCTTGATTGATATTGATGATATGGGTAGTACAAGAGTAGATCTACCACGAGATCAGAGAGGCTAAACCCTAGAAGCTAGCCTATGGTATGACTGTATGTTATGGTTGTTGTCCTACGGACTAAAACCCTTCAGTTTATATAGACACCGGAGAGGGCTAGGGTTACACAAGGTCGGTTACAAAGGAGGAGATATCCATATCCGTATTCCCTAGTTTGCCTTCCACGCCAAGTAGAGTCCCATCCGGACACGAGACGAAGTCTAACAGTCCGGCCAATGGAGATAGTCCGGCTATCCGGAGACCCCCTAATCCAGGACTCCCTCATCGGGGCTGGGAGACCTTGGACGACGATTCTCTGGGAGAAATCGCACGCCGCTCCGACGTCCTCACTGCCGCAAGACTCGGTGCTTCCTACACCAACTTTTTCAAGACGCTGCTTAAACAGGCTTGGGAAAAGGCCATGCTTGTTAGTCTTCCATGCGTCCTCGAGGAGAAGGTTCTTCTCTGGGACAATTCTTCGAACAGTCCACCGCTCCCTGGCCATGGTTGCACGTTGACTCCACTAGAGTTGACGACGTTGAGAGGTAGTCGGATTTTGTCCGATGAGCAGGTCAGTAATGGAGTATGATCATGTAGTACTTAGTTACTCCATTCCCATCCCGTAATTTCTCCGTTTCCTATCGTCTTATATATAGGTATGGGTCAGTGCCAACGAAGATTGGCTTGCATACCTCCGGCCAGATACCACCATGATTTTGCACAACATCCACAGCAGTGCGGCCGTTCCAGTAGACCCCTTCTCCACCTTTGGGAACGGCCTTCCAGACTGGCTGGGCAAGAATACGTATGATGATGCCTACATGAGATTGAAGAATATAGCAATTGCGGACCCGCCGACAAAGCGACGCGGCTACGACGATTACTATCTCATCGCGGTGTTCGACATAAGGATTGCCATCAATGCAGGAGGCAGTAATGGCAGAGGCTGGCGCATGTTGGCGGCGGCAGATTTGTACCCCTACACGTTCGAAGACGCCGTGCGCCATCTAGGCCGCATCTTCACGGTGACAAGCCAGGGGACTTGTTTCATCTGGTTGACATCCTACGGTACGGGAGATTACAAACAGAATGCACAAACCATCATTTGCATCCCTAACGGTACTCCATTATTTTGCAGGGACCAGTCATCCCCCGATCAGAATAAGATCGCCGATCCTGGATGTGCATTTGCATCCGCGATTCGGTATAACCTGGAACCTTGTAGCTGACTTTGGCATATTGGGATCAACTATCTTAGCAGTTGTTACCCATGGTACCACTGATGTGCAACATGGTCACATAATCTACCACGATCGGACCGTCACCATCTACCCAGGTATTCCATTTTTAACCCTCTCGCCTTCTCTTTCATTGTTGTACTAGTAGTATACTTTGTAGTACTAGTAGGAGTACTTTTTACCTTGGAGGACGCGTATAGCTAGCTAGGCCCTTGAAGACTTGAACCCACTAGCTGCCACCATTTTTGTTTTCCATGTCTTACTATCTCATCCATGTAGCCAAGAGTGGCTATATATAATAAGCCGATTATTTTACTTCCTCTATACCGGAGTAGTACTATTTGCTGCACAGTATTACTGACCGCCACATTTGAGCACAACATTATTATGCATGGACCTTGACTATGTACGTCACCATGTGTCCAGATCTGGGATCTCGCGTGTACCAGATGAACGGCGCCGAGTTCGACACCCGTGATGCTACGTGGGTGCCGAGGAACACTCTTGGAGAGTACTCGCTTTTCATCGGGGACAGCTACCCCATTGTGAAGCGGATGCCACCTTCCGTGCACGACACGGAAGTCCTGCCGTTCATGAAGCATGGTTGTGTCTTCAGTGCGCACCGCCGGATGAACGACATGTTGGGACACGCTATCGCCGATTTATGCCGCTTCAGCTTGGATGAGTCTCCATCATGTGGAAACGCACTAGAAAGCTGCGACAATGATTCCCATTGCCCACCGCTATGGATCGTGCCATCCATGAAGAAGACCTGGGACTGGAACCTGGAGAAGGACATGTAGCCCATCTATAACATGTAAGTGGAGTACGATAATTGTGAACGGTAGCGCTGTGAATATATGTAGACTAGTCGTGCACAAAATTATCACATGAGTTGGAGATGAACTTGTGTGGCATACTGGCATTTGTCCATTAGAATTTATTACTAGTAAATGTGTTATGTGTACGTGCAACTTGTGTGGTTGTTGCACGGGCTCCAACACGCTCTTTGAGAAAAAAAGGTGGCACAGCTTTGGATATACGTGACGTGGCGGCATCATACAGTAGCATCGTTCGCTATAGTTGTACTAGTACACTTCTACTAGGACGAAAACTCCTATAAAACCTTGCACTTGGCTCTTTGCCACTTCGGGAGGTTCAACAGTTCATACTCGTGTGAACCTTGCACTTGGTTCTTCGCCACTTCGGAAGGTCCAACAATGATGATACTACAGTACAATATGCTTCTGGCAATCTGACACCGATTGAACTGCTGCACGTCCACCGCGAGGGCGAGGGCGAGGGAGAGAGAGAGAGGGAGAGGGTGCTATAGTCAAAACCCTCTCCTCGTCCTGTGAACCATCGCGCGCGTGGGCGAGGGAGAGGCATAGTAAGAAAGCTTCTCCTCGTTCGGCGAGTTTATGGGACACATCAAAGCAGTACTAGTACTAGTAGTAGTAGTCCATACTGCGTCGTTTTCGATTAATATGGCTTAATTTGAAACGAGAAAAATACACTGGCGGTCAACGTATGTAACAGTATGCTCTTTACAGTCACTATATATAGTTTTGCGGCGATTATGCGATCACTAGCTCATCGTAGAGCACCGTATTGCAGCCTACTGACCGGCCACATAGTCGACGTGGCACTTTGTTGACTGGTTAAATTGTCACCTGGTTTCTGGGTCCCACCTGTCAGTTGGCAGAGCAAAGAAATCAGTTAAACAAAACTTTACGCAGGCGCGACACGAGTCCAACCCTTGCGCGCGAACCGCCCTGGCTGTGTATGTGAGTGCATGCACGTGTCCTCCCTCGGTCTTCCAATAAAGAGTGTACTACATGATGTACATCTACACTTCCAATGCATTTAGCCTTTAATATAAATCGATATTGATTGACTAATGCACCAACTTGTGCAGTAGGTATAGGCTACATGTCTATCCTTAATTACAGCAAGCAACGACCTTCATTTAATCTTCTTATCTCAATGGTCGCATGCACACATAAGTCTGCTACTTCTGGGCGTTAATTATGCCCTGGTCAATGTGTAAATCTCTAAATGTATAGTCTTTCACAGACGTAGGGAGTAGGTTGAGCACTTGAGCGTGAGCGTGTGTGTTGCGTCGTGTGCTGTGTGCCGCATGGGTGCGTGAGTGTTGCGTGCGTCCATGTGTACGTGTGACTGTTGCATGTTGCATGCATGGGGCTTACTCCCTCCCATTGACATGTTCATATTTCAAGCTTCCTCTGTTCCCTCCATATGGTGATACTCCCTCTGTTCCCAAATAGTACGGAGTAAAAGCCTCCCTCTGTTCCCAAATACGGAGTAGTTGTATTTCTACAGATTTCAACAAGTGACTAGGTACGGAGCAAAATGAGTGAAGTGAGCGTAGAGGCATAGGGATACTGTAGAAAGGAAGTCCTCGCGATCCATTTATTCCCCATCTTGGTTAGAGAGAACTATTCAACTAGTCTTCACAGTGAAGTGACAATACACGCTGCAGCAGATGGGACACGTAATTAATAAGCTGAACCAGCGTGTTGGTGTTACTAAATCAGCCTTACCCAGTACTGCCATCATGTTTGCCAGTAGAGCACGCTTCCGCAAATACGCCTACGCACCTCTGTCCTCCATTAACTGACATATGGGCCCTGTTGTGGTAGACCGACATGTCATCGGTGTAACTATTTACACTCCGAAGGACGGTATATCCTGGTAGTAGTACTAGTCGAATTGAGATTGAATGCACTTTCTTCCCCATCTTCCACTCTTCTTCCTCCTCTCTTCTTCTTCCTCCTCTCTTCCCCATCGTCGGCCGCACACCATTTACCCCCGCTCACTGCTCACCCGCTCGCGCCATCTTCCTTGGTAGCTCGCGCATACCATATCCCCCCGCTCACTGCTCGGCCACACGAGGAGAAGCTTCTTCGCTCGCCCGCCCGAATCCACTTCCCTGCTGGCTCGCAGGCACCGAAAACCCCAATGGCAGAACCGACTGACACGCAGAGCCGCGATTGGAATTCCCTCCCCGATGTTCTCTTGGAGCAGATCTGTAGTCGTATGGACCTACTCAGCACCGTCCGTCTGGCCGCAAGCTTAGTGTCTTTGTACCATCTACTCATCTGCAACTGGCCGACTCTTTTCAAGACACCCTACTTGCTGATGCCCGATCCTCACAGGTGGCCCAGACACCGAATTGATGATCCTACGAAGGTTGCCTTGGTGCCCCTCGACATGCTACCACTACCCGTCCACCTGTCCTTCATGCGCGGCCACTACTGGGCGGGCATGAAGGCAAACTGGATCGTCCTCATCCACCACACCGGTAGTCCGTGGCGTCTCATGGATATCTACACCCAGCGAGAGATCACCCTTCCATCGTTGGATACCGCCGCCATCGAGCCTCGCGGCCCGCCGAACACTCCTACCTACTACGCGCGAGACACGTCAAGCTTTTGGCTCGACCTTTATTTGCAGAAAGTTGTAATCTGCGAAGTGCCCACACCATCAGAAGACTACATGGATTACAAGCTCATTGCCTTGTTCAACAAGGGATTAGTCTATCTGGAATCCGGTCGCCATACATGGTTATGGCTCATCATCAATCCTGTTGAGGAAACATTTCTGTCTGATGCTATAGTGCATGATGGCATCGTTTACGCGGTAGATGCACAGAATGGCTACCTATATTGGTGGAATCTATCGTCGTGTAATTGTTCTATCTCATCTCATCTTTACATTATGAATACGACTGCCTATTCATTTGTTACAAATTTAGAATGCATAACATGTCTATAACCACATCATTGCTATATGTTCCTCTCATTTCCTAGATTTTTATGACCACACATGTTATTGTTAGAGTTGATATGAGAACAATCGGCATCTAATGATTGTTAGAATACATATTATGAGCATAACATCATGATTGCTATATGTTACTCTCGTTTACAAGATTTTTATAACAACGCATGTTATTGCTTAGAGTTGATATGAGAACAGTAGTAGTAAGTGCTATGGTAGAATATGAGTAGGCGCTGTCATAGCTGTTTTCCTCTCATTGTTACATGATGTTTGAACCATGACATATTGCTAGAATATGAAAGCCATTGGCTTTTTTTAACTTGAGGTATGATTATGACCACGGCATTGCAATTCTCTGTCTATGATATGTGTCCCTGTTATAATAATCTTAATTCCACATATACTCTGAACATGATTGTTTATTTTTGTCCTTTTGGTCTCCAATTTGAATTGTTGCAGCAGACGCAAATGCACCAACCTTCATGATTCCAGGACCTGGAATCATACTAGCCGATGGGTGGTGGTTTATCGCTCGTTCAGCTGACGGCTGTCATTTGATGCTCATTCGCACGTACCAAATTGACCAAACCATTACATCAAACCACATGCAGTACAATGCGTGGGCGTTCGTGACATTGATGGCTATGGCTGTTTCGTGTTCGAGAAAGGTCCCAGATCCGTTGGGCCAGGCGTATTCAACTGGAGGCGGGTTTACAGCCTCAGAAACCACTCCTTGTTCATCGGGCTCAATTATCCGATCATCCAACCAATCATCGATCATATCACCGGCGATGATTACTGTGCTATGCAACTTCCATTCGCGAGGGGGGGCTGTGTTTACACATCATACCATGGGTTTCATGAATCACCATATCCAGAGATTCATCGACATAGCTTGTTGCCAGATAATCTTCAGTGTGTGAAAGGCATCAAGCTTCCATGCGATGGATGGCTTTTGCAAACCCGACATGCGGCGATGTGGTTCATGCCAACAGCAAATATGCACAACTTGATTTGTGCTGATATCTAGACTGAGCCATGTATTCTGTTGCTGTAGCACGACCCTCTTTTGTTGGATATTATGTATTGTTGTTAGTTTGAAGCACTCATCTGGTTTGAAGGATAGATACCTTCCTGGGATCAAGTGCATCCTAACTCACCTGCGTAGGATGTACTGATAATGATGATGGAGATGTTGTGCAGAAGCCATATATATATATATATCAGTTAGGCTTCAAGTGCGTACTTGTTAGTTAAACCTATGTATAAATTGTGACACTAAATACGACTAGTAAGTAGTACAGTAGCAGTACTAGTATACGTCGGTCAAATTATTCATCATGTCCACACATTGAATTGACGTGACAACACGCTGCGCGTGAGGTGACACAAGAATCCCGGCGGCGTGTTCGGGTATTCTGGACTTCAGATTTGGAGTACCACTTATCTGTCGAAATCTTTCATCATTCACTTAAAACAGTCGATTGATCATACATTGAGTACCATATAACTGGAATTACCGACGCAAGTCGAAGAAGGATTGGCCCGTGCTGCCGGCTGGCATCAAGTTCCATTCCACGGATCAGGAGCTGATCGAGCACCTTGAGGCCAAAGTGAGTGCTGACAGCGTGAGATTTCAGTCTCTCATCGATATGTTCATACCAACCATCGACAGCGAGCACGGCATATGTTACACCCAACCTGAGAAACTTCCAGGTAAGACACCGATCGACCATCTACTTGCACAAACATATTCCTTTGTTTATAGCTCTATTTTTCTTTTTAGACGCAGACCTGGTGAAGCAATTACAATTTGACAGTTAATAAAAAGTGAAACAAGTGACTGCTACATGCCAAATATGTTATGAAAATGCCAACTAGGTACACTAAAACATGTATTCCACAATACTGCAGGTATCACACTGAGTGGCCTAAGGAAGCATTTCTTCCAGCGCCAATTCCAGGGCGTTCAAAAGGGGCGTGTGGACGCGTCGCAAGATACAGTCGGAGTGCGGCATGCACGCGATGTGGCACAAGACCGGCAATACCTTGCCGGTGATGGTCAACGGCCGGCAGACGGGCAGCAAAAAAGGTTCTGGTGTTGCACACCAACAAGAACTTCGACCAGCAGAGGACCAACTGGATGATGCACCAATACCACCTCGGGGACCTAGAGCAAGAGATGGAGCGGGAGCTGGTCCTCTGCAAGATTTTCTACCAGACGAACAATAGGGCCAGGAGTAAAAAGATTATAAGTTATTTTGGTATTTGGTAGTTGTACTACCTTGTCGTCCACAAGTTGGTATTGTTGTTAACGATCTTTTGGTATGAACTTGCATTTGCTTCCAACCATCATGCCCGAGGGTCGACGTGGATATAAAGCTGAATCATTTTTTCGAAACGAATTTTCAGGCACCTGATTTTTATTTGATGGGTAGCATAAGCACCCGCCGTTCGAATTCCCAGTTCTCCGATTTATTCGAAACAAGTGCATGCACTTATTATCATGATAAAAAAACAATATCCGTGTTGCATCCCAGTTATCAGTCTGTACTTGTAGAATTCTCTCGTTTATTGAGCACGTATATTGTTTTTTTAGGTCGAGAAAGTTTCAACTGGGATGTAGATTGCCCAGGGTTGTATTGTTTTTAACAGGCCCAGCCCATGACGACAACGGGGCACAAAGATTCAACAGGTATCTACTGGCCTCTGGCCCGCTAGCGTTAGTTATATTTTGTCTTACAACATCCGTAGGCAGTTTTTTTACTGAATCTAACACACAGCCTAGGCCTATTTTCCTCTTGAAATGCATGTCCTACATCCATTTTCTAATCTCTACCTATAGTTTTACTAGTTCATATACACGTATCATTATATTGAAAACACATAAAATTCCCTTTTCATATTTACATCCTTATTTTTGTTGTTTTTTCCCACCCAGCGCTGATTTATTTACCACTGGTTTTCCCTTAAACCAACTAAATTGTCCCACGTCTTATTTGCTTACAAAAACAAAAGAATTTTTTTATGCAAATCAATAAGTTCTTAATTTTTTTTATCATTTCGGGATTACAGCAGTTCGGACTCCACCGAAATATGCAAAATAAGGTTGGACTTTTTGACCGTGGTCCTGGGCAGAAAATGGGCTGTAATAAATTACTTAAGAATTAGCAAATGGGATGCAAATTATAAAAAAATAGCAAATGGGCTTTATGTTGTCTGTCACAGATTTGGAGGCTGACTTGTGGGCCTACTAAGTTCATGCGTACACAAGGTTTCTCAAAAAAGAAACTTAGTCAACAATCGACTCTACCAGCGTCAGACCATTAGATGTCAATCTAACGGCAATCGTGCTTCTTCAGTCTCTGATCTTCCTGCCCCAGCCGCCCAAACCAGCACCGTCGGAACCACCTGCTCCCGCCTCCCATGGCCGGCAGTGTTGCCGGGAAGGCCTCACGGCCCCATCATACTCACATCCCTGGCCTATCTATTCCTCTACTCACCCACACCTCCTGTTATTTTCCAGCGACGGCAGCCGAACCAGTCAACCCTCGTACTCTCCACCGCGTGGGCAGCCACTGCCGTGTCTTCCCCGGCTCCGTGTCGTTCCCTTCGTAGGCCTCGCCGTCGTCCACCGCCCTGGTGCTCTCGGCGGCGTGGTCAACGATGTCCATCCAACGGCCGTAGTGCTTCTTCAACTCTGGTCTTCTTGCTCCAGCCGCCCAAAGCAGCGCCGGTTGCCGCATGCTCCTGCCTCCCGTGGCCGGCTGTGCTGCCGCGGAGGCCTCACCGCCCCCTACTACTCCCACCGCTGCCAGGCCATCCCTCTACTCACCCACACCCCCTGTTATTATGCGGCGACGGCAGCCTCACACCGCAGCCGAACCAGTGAACCCTCGTACTCCTCTCCGTCGTGGGCATCCACTGCGCGTCTTCCCTGGCTCCGCGTCGTCCCCTTCCTAGGCCTCGCCGTCGTCCACCGTGGTGCTCTCGGCGCGGCGTGGTCAATGTGGTCAACGACCGACTTCCATCGGAAGAGTACTGTACGTGGAGAGGCTGACAGCTGGGTCCGGCAGCCGCAAGGAAGTGCCTCCTTATTACGCAAAATAATTATTCCTCCACCTGACAGCAGGGACCCACCGGACGGGCCACCAGTATTTCGGAAAAAATTTCCCCCCTGACTGCTGGGACCCACGGAGCACACCGTATTTTCGAAAAACGTTTTCCTGACTGCTGGGACCCACCGGGGCCACCGTATTTCGCGAAAAAATTCCCCGCTGTCAGCTCGGACCCACCGGAAGTGCCTCCTTATTACGCACAAAAAATGAATACTCCCCTGCTAGCTGGGACCCACCTGTGGGAGGCTGACTTGTGGGCCTACTAAGTTGACGGGATGGAGGCTTTGTCAACTTAGTCAATATGAACGATTCTAGCTCAGTGACCGTACGATGTCCATCCAACGCGTAGTGCTTCTTCAACCTCTGGTCTTCTTGCTCCAGCCGCCCAAAGCAGCGCCGGTCGTGCCGCGTGCTCCTGCCTCCCGTGGCCGGCTGTGCTGCGCGGAGGCCTCACCGCCCCCTACTACTCCCACCGCTGGCCAGCCTATCCCTCTACTCACCCACACCCCCTGTTATTCTGCGGCGACGGCAGCCTCACACGCGAACCAGTGAACCCTCGTACTCCTCTCCGCGTGGGCATCCACTGCGCGTCTTCCCCGGCTCCGCGTCGTCCCCTTCCTAGGCTCTCGTCGTCGTCCACCCTGGTGCTCTCGGCGCGGCGTGGTCAATGTGGTCAAGGAACGACTTCCATCGGAAGAGTACTGTACGTGGAGAGGCTGACAGTTGGGTCCACGGCCACACCCAGTTTTTTTGTGATTTGCCAAGTAAGTCGCTTTGTCAGGCCTGTTGGGCTGCAAATCTTTCAAGACGAGGAGAGCTTCATTCGGCTGGCCGAGAAAATGGCCCATCAGTAATGAGAAATGGCTGTACATTTTTAAAACACATCAAACCGGCAATTAGTTTCTAAATTTTTTTCATTTCAAGATTTTAAATTACATTAATTTTTATGCGTGGAGAATTTGTTGGATTTTATATTGATATACATTTATTTTTAAAATCAGTTTGAATGTGAGTCGAAATTTCGGGATTAAAAACAGTTCGGACCGCACCGAAATATGCAAAATTTCATTAATTTTTTAACCGTGGCCACAATATGGGCTGTAATGCTAACAAAAAGAATATGGGCTCCAAAAAAACCTTAAGAATTAGCAAATGCACTGTAAATTATTAGAAATAATGGCAGATGGGTTGTATGCTGTTTTCCACAGATTTGAGGCTTTCCTAAAAAAGGTTGACGCACAAGCAGTGACTGTCGGATGTCCATCGAATGGCCGTCGTGCTTCTTCAATCTCTGCTCTTCCTGCTCTAGCCGCTCAAACAAGCGCCGGCGGGACTGCCTGCTCCCCCCTCCCCGCGGCCGGCTGTGCTGCCGCGCAGGCCTCACCACCCCACCGTACTCCCATCGCTGGCCTAGCCATCCCTCTACTCACCCACACCTTCTGTTATTCTCCGGCGACGGCAGACGAACCAGTAAACCCTCGTACAGTCGTACTCCCCTCCGTGTGGGAAACAACTGCCGAGTCTTCCCTGCCTCCGTGTCGTTCCCTTCCTAGGCCTCGCCGTCGTCCACCGCCCTGGTGCTCTCAGCGTGGCCTAGTCAACGTGGTCAACGACCGACATGCATCTGAAGTGGACTGTACGTGGAGAGGCCGACAGCTGGGTCCACGGCCGCACGCAAGGAAATGCCTCCTTATTACGTGCAAAATAATGATTCCTCCACCCGACATCAGGGACCCACCGAAAGGGCCTCTGTATTTCGCGAAAAAAACGTTACCACCGCTGACAGCTCGGACCCACCAGCTATATCTTCACACGTAAGGAAGGGCCTCCTTATTACGCTGAAAAAAATGAATACCCCCCTGCTAGCTGGGACCCACCTTGGTGGGAGGCTGACTTGTGGGCCTACTAAGTTGACGGGGACGGAGGGCTTTGTCAACTTAGTCAATATGCATGATTCTAGCTCCAGTGAAAGTACGATGTCCATCCAACGGCCGTAGTGCTTCTTCAACCTCTGGTCTTCTTGCTCCAGCCGCCCAAACCAGCGTCGGTCGTGCCTCGTGCTCCTGCCTCCCGTGGCCGGCTGCGATGCGGCGGAGGCCTCACCACCCCCTACTACTCCCACCGCTGGCCAGGCCATCCCTCTACTCACCCACACCCCCTGTTATTCTGTGGCGACGGCAGCCTCACACCGCAGCGAACGAGTGAACACTCGTACTCCTCTACATGTGGGCATCCACTGCCGCGTCTTCCCCGGCTCCGCGTCGTCCCCTTCCTAGGCCTCGTCGTCGTCCACCGCCCTGGTGCTCTCGGCGCGGCGTGGTCAACGTGGTCAAGGAACGGCTTCCATTGGACGTGGACTGTACGTGGAGAGGCTGACAGCTGGGTCCACGGCCGTAGCAAGGAAGTGCCTCCTTTACGTGCAAAATAATTATTCCTCCACCTGACAGTAGGGACCCACCAGATGGGCCACCGTATTTCACCCCCCTGACTGCTGGGACCCACCAGCTACATCTTCGCACGCAAGGAAGTGCCTGACAGTCGGGACCCACCTGGTCGAAGCATACGTAGCGTTGTCATTCTGGTCGTGAACGAGTACGTACATATATACTGGTCGATGTAGAGGCGCGCACGTGTCGTAGTAGAGGCGTGCACGTAGCATGTACACATACGTACAGCGACCAGGGTGCAAGAAAGAAAATACGGCCACGTATGTGTACATACGGGCGGGGTCTCGAACGCCTACTCGCGCATACGTACGGCCAGGGATCGTGTACATGGCTGGGTCAAAACCGAGAAATAGCGTCGTCATCATGTTCATGGGGAGGCAACGGAATGCGTCATGTTCATGGGGAGGCAACGGAATGCATCGTGTTCATGGGGAGGCAACGGAATGCGTCGTGTTCATCGGGAGGGCTTGGACGGAACAGGCGATGGAAACGAGGACTGGCGTACCGCAGAATGGAGGAAACGGCCTAGTGTTCGACCGGCCACATTCAAAACGGATCCTGTTCATCGGGAGGGGTCTGGTGTACCGCAAAACAGAGGAAATGGACCTCCTACGGTCGAAACGGGGGTCCTGTTGATCGGGGGGTGTGGCGTACCACAAAACGGACGAAACAGACTTGTGTTGGAGCGCTACGGTCGAAACGGGGGTCATGTTCATCAGGAGGGGTGTGCCGTACCGCAAAACGGGACTCCACGGGATACTGTTCATCTCCACCGTTGATCTCCTCCAGCCTCCACGAGCTCCTGTTCATCCAGCCTCCACGGGCTCTTGTTCATCTAGCTTCCACCGCGCGCTACTCCACCGGCTACTGTTCAACCACCCCTCCATCATCTACTGTTCATCCAGCCCTCCACACCACGGGGTCATGTTCAGCCACCCCTCCACGGACACCCCTCCACACCACGGGGTCCTGTTCAACCACCCCTCCACGGGCACCCCTCCATCGTCTACTGTTCATTCAGCCCTCCACACCACAGGGTCCTGTTCATCCACCCCTCCACGGGCACCCCTCCACCGTCTACTGTTCATCCAGCCCTCCACCACACCACGGGGTCCTTTTCATCCAGAGGCAACGCCACCGCTCACTGTTCATCCAACCCCCCCCCCCCCCCCACCCCCCCCCCCCCCCGCAACGCTCACCGTTCATCCAATCGATCGGCTTCAGTTAGCAGTAGTAGCGAAGGAATCGCTTGATCGGGTTCAGTCAACAGCCATCGATCGATCGCTCGGGTTCAGTAACGCGTAGCCTGTAGTGCAATCGCTCGGGTTCAGTTAGAGCCCAACGCCTCGCTCGGGTTCAGTTAGAGCCAACGCCTCGCACACACGCGTGTACGTGTATGAGAGAAGCGCGCATCGCTCGGCCCCCGACCTCCCACCGTAACCGGGAACTCCCCGAAATTTTCCTCCCCCTCGCTTCTACCATGGTTTTTCTGTCATGGACGGCTCAAAGAATGTCATGCAGCTGCGTCTCCGGCCCGCCCAGGATGAAAAGCCCATTTTCTGTCATGATTTTGTCATAGAAGTAGGAGCCCACCACATCTTTGATGATACCGGGTTTTGTCACAATTATCGTCATAGAAGTGTCATATGTATGACAGAAAAAAATTTCGTTCGGCCCAAAATGTCACAGATGTGTCTTTTTTTTGTAGTGTAAGTATATGACATTTATGAGCTTACAAAGGTTATCATGCCATTTTTGACCTAAGTAGGCTAACTATATGGCATTTATGAGCTTACCAAGATTATCATGCCATTTATGAGCTAAGTAAGCTACTTATATCATAAATGAACTAAATAAGCTAATTATAGGTCATTCTTGAGCTAACCTAGGTAATTATGCCATTTTTGAATTAACTAAGCATAGTATGCCATTTTTGACATAAGTAAGCTAAGTATAGGTCATTATTGAGCTAACCTGAGTAACTAAGCATATTATAGCTAACTTAGCATACTAGAGCTAACTTAGGTCATTTTGGAGCAAACTTAGGTAAAATTGATCATTTTGGAGATAAGTAAGCTTATTATGTCATTTTTGAGGAAAATAAGCTAAGTCTAGCTCAATAATAAGCGAAGTGTATGAAATTTATGAGGTTACCAAGATTGTTATGCCATTTTTGACCCAAGTAAGCTAATTATGCCATTTTGACGTAAGTAAGCTAAGTATAGGTCATTATTGAGCTAACCTAGGTAACTAAGCATGTTGGAGCTAACTTAGCATATTAGAGCTAACTTAGAGCTAACTTAGGTCATTTTGGAGCTAACTTAGGTAAAATTGATCATTTTGGAGCTAAGTAAGCTTATCATGTCATTTTGGAGGAAAATAAGTTAAGTATATGACATTTATGAGGTTACCAAGGTTGTTATGCCATTTTTGACCGAAGTAAGCTAATTATGCCATTTTTGACATAAGCAAGCTAAGTGTATGTTATTATTGAGAAAACCTAGGTAACTAAGTATATTAGAGCTAACTTAGGTCATTTTGGAGGAAACAAAGCTCGGTATAGATCATTTTAGAGCTAATTTAGGTTAAATGGATCATTTTGGAGCTAAGTAAGCTTATTATGTCATTTTGGAGGAAAACAAAGCTAAGTCTAGGTCATTATGGTAAGCCTATTGGAGGAAATAAAGCTAAGTCTAGGTCATTATGCATGTGTTAAGCAAAATACTAGAGAAAACTTGCCATCATCATGGAGGTAAAGCACCGGGGTTGCTCGTGCCGGTACCACCTAGAGAAGGATCGTGCGATGCTTGTCTAGAGTTATGCTGCACCGAAGATCATTTGCAATGTCTAGTTAGCATGATAACACCCAAATGTTAAGACTAGTAACTAATGACCATTCAAATGAAACTCACCGTGCTCCCCGGAGCAATAACTGACATCGTCGGAGGGGTCTGACCAGTCTTCTCGCACACCGACTACACATTTGGTTTTGACGGGTTAATCATACTAGTTAGTAATGAAACGAACATTACGTGCATGATTTTCCTAATATGCAGAAGAAACTTACCATGAGGAGCTCGTGCATGGTCTGGTTCGCCATGTCATTCCTTGCCCTCTCCTCCTCCGACAACCTTGTCGTCCACTCCTTGAATTCCCACTCCTTCTCCGCCGCCTGTCGGTCCCTCTCCTGCATGAGCACCTCGGCTCTCTCTCTCTCTCTGAAGAGTAGCTTGCAACACCACTCGTCGTTAGCATTGTAATCATCGATGGCCTCACACACAATGTAATGGAGGAAAGATAGTTGAGTCCGTATAACTAACCTCGAAGGAGAGATCGAATGGCCGTTGACGAGGCCTTATCACAGGAGCGGAGCTCGACTGGCGCACCTTGATCTCTGGGGGAGTGCGAGGACAATGTATAAGTCCATCTCCAATGGCTATCGAGCCATGGGACCTCCTGCCACCAGATATCATCACTAGATCTGGATCAATCGGACCCTGGCTCGGGTTAAAGTCCTCCCCTTTCCTCGACTTCCCCTCATCTCTGTACCTCACAAGCTTGTTGTGGGAGGAGATGTTTGTGAAGTTCACTTGATGATCAAGGTCAGACGCAGAGAATGCCCTGACATTCTTGTATGAGGCAGTATGGTCCATGGCATAGAGGTCGTACTCCTCTGGCACCTCCACCTTATTGTGTCGCGCCTAAAAGAGAGGAACATAGTAAATTAGTAATTAAAAGGCTCAAGCTAGCATGAAGAAAGAATTGCATGAATCATGAAGCAAACCACATACCCAATTTTGCCTGAACTGATATAAGTTGGCGCTGCCCTGATGTTGTGACACACCTTCCATTTGGGCACGCCGATCCTTGGCATTGTTGTGGAGGTCTAGCCATTGGTCTGAGCACCACTCATCCACCAACACCTCCCAACAATCCATATGATCTGCACACCATGTCGGGGGCACCTACGTTAGTAAAGAGAAACTTGAGCGCTACACCTACGAATCAAATCAAGGAAACTAAGTACAAGGCCTTAATTAAGAATAGGTAATTACCGTCATGTAGTGCTCCTTCTTTAGAAACTTCTCGCGGCACACCGGCTTGGTGTTCTTAATACTATGCGAGGCGTAGTAGTGTCGAACAGCCTGCACTCGAGCCTCGTGTCATAAGGTTTGTAGTAGGCGCTTGCACTCGGCATCGATAACCTATGCCGCGGCCTCCTCGTATCCCTCCTCACACCTGTAGAAGGTATGCAATCAAATGAGACAACATTGATTAGTACAATAACTGGCTATTTCAAGATTTTCAATTGTGTAAAGGAGAAATTATCCAAAACTTCCTGATCACCATGTCTGCCCTCGTGTGGCACAAGACACCGTCGATCATCTCCTCAGGCAGGGCCGGAGAAGCCAAGTAGTGCTCCCAGCTAAATTCTAGCCGTGAAAGCTAAACCTCACCGGGCAACATGACAAACCCTAGGAAGTTTTGCCTACAAATCACACTAAGGACGGTGTTGGGCATGCGGACATTCGGAGCGTGGCCCCAACCCCTACAGTATGACGAGGCCAACACATTAGATATATTTGAAGAAACGTGAAGGCAAAGGGTACAAAAAGAGTAAATGCACTTACCTCTCCCCATCAGAGAAAATCAACCACCTCCGCTCCCGGGTCGCCGGCAGGGGCAGGAGCCATGTACAACCATGCTGGTAAACGGTGGCCCCCTCAACCACCTTGACCTCGCTATCAGCCGGATCCCCACCACCATCAGCATAGCCACTCGGTCCCTCAGGTGGATCCGGCCAGGTACCCCATCCGGACGTCTCCTGGGACATACACTGGTCCAGATTCTCATGGGGCGAAGGCCCGTCGACCCGAGGCTCCTGGACCGGAGTACGTGTAGCCTCCTCCTCAGAAGTGTCCACCCTACTAGTCCTGTACTCGCGTCAATCAGCTGGGGGTGGCGGCAAGGAAGGCGTAGGAGCCTGCCTACCTCTCCCACGACCACATCCTCTCTGACCTCCTCTCGTCTTCCCTCCTTGACCTCGTCTCCTAGTGGGCAACGACGCCGATGAAGAAGCGCCCACCGGTGTCTGCATACTGTCGACCAACGCTCTCCGGAGAGACTGGGGTGGAATGGAAGTACCCCTCCCACCATGTGCCGACGAAGAGGGAGCCTCGGAGCAGTCCGGACATGCACACACCATCTTTCAACACCTTCCATGACAAAGAGTAAACGAAATTAGTACAACATAAAAAAAATTAATACCGACATGAACAATAATATGTGTATAACTTAAGTGTATCATCGTCAAGTACAACATAAAAAATTGAATACCTAACATAAACTAACAATATATATATATATGTATATAATAGAAATTGAATACCTGACATTGAGGGAGTCCTGGATTAGGGGGTCTCCGGATAGCCGGACTATATCCTTTGGCCGGACTGTTGGACCATGAAGATACAAGATTGAAGTCTTCGTCCCGTGTCCTGATGGGCCTCTACTTGGCGTGGAAGGCAAGCTAGGCAATACAGATATGTATATTTCCTCCTTTGTAACCGACCTTGTGTAACCCTAGCCCCCTCTGGTGTCTATATAAACCGGAGGGTTTTAGTCCGTAGGACAACATACAATCATACCATAGGCTAGCTTCTAGGGTTTAGCCTCTCCGATCTCGTGGTAGATCAACTCTAGTAATACTCATATCATAAAGAATAAATCAAGCAGGACGTAGGGTTTTACCTCCATCAAGAGGGTCCGAACCTGGGTAAAACATCATGTCCCCTGCCTCCTGTTACCATCTGCCTTAGACGCACAGTTCGGGACCCCCTACCCGAGATCCGCCGGTTTTGACACCGACACTGGTGCTTTCATTGAGAGTTCCTCTGTGTTGTCGCCGTTAGGCTTGATGGCTCCTGCTATCATCGATAGCGATGCAGTCCAGGGCAAGACTTTTCTCCTCGGGCAGATCTTTGTGTTCGGTGGCTTTGCACTGCGGTCCAACTCACTTGGCCATCTGTAGCAGATCAAAAGTTACGCCCCTGGCCACCAGGTCAGGTTTGGAAACTTAAATTACACGGCCGATATCCGTGGAGACTTGATCTTCGACGGATTCGAGCCCTTGCCTTGTGCGCCACGCGGTCACGATGAGTACGATCTAGCTCTATCATCGGACAGTGTTCAAGAAATCGCACCGGCAGCCGCTCCGACCCTCAATTCAGAGCCATTTTCGCCATCCGTGGATGGGTGGATAGACCCCGCCACGGAGGCCGTATCCTCTGCGGCAATCGAGCCGAATATCGACCTTACCCTTCACGAGAGCCATGTTGCCAAACTGCCAGATCCTTCTCCGGCCATGGACTCCGAACCGCCTGCGCACGTTCCTATCAAATCCGATTGGTCGCCGATCATGGAGTTTACCTCCGCGGATATTTTTCAGCACTCGCCCTTCGGCGACATACTGAACTCATTAAGGTATCTGTCCTTGTCAGGAGGATCCTGGCCGAACCACGTCCGGTGGGATTGGGATGCGGATGACAGAGAAATTCGCTGCCCACCCACCACCCACTTAGTAGCCAGTGTCGACGACTTAACCGACATGCTCGACTTCGACTCCGAAGACATCGACGGTATGGACGACGATGCGGGAGACGAAGAGGAACCACTGCCCACGGGGCACTGGACAGTCACCTTATCATACGATATATACATGGTGGACACATCCAAAGAAGGCAATGGTGACGAGACAATGGAGGATGACCCCTCCAAGAAGCAACCCAAGCGCCGGCGTCAGCGGCGCTGCTCTAAGTCCCGCCAAGGCAAAAGTGGTGATACCGGCACCGGAGATAATAGCACTCTGGACAGTGCCGAAGACAACAACAATCCCCTCCAGCAAGATTTAGAGCAAGAGGATGGAGGAGCCAGCCCTCCTGAGAGAGCGGCAGATGGAGAGCCGGAGGATGATAATTACATGCCTCCCTCCAAAGACGAGGCAAGCCTCGGTGATGACGAATTCTTCATGCCAGAGGATCCCGTCGAACAAGAGCGCTTCAAGCGTTGGCTTATAGCCACGGCAAATAGCCTTAAGAAAAAGCAGCAGCAGCTTCAAGCTGATCAAGATTTGCTAGCTGACAGATGGACTGAAGTCCTGGCGGCCGAGGAATATAAACTTGAACGCCCCTCCAAGAGTTACCCAAAGTGCAGGTTGCTACCCCGACTGGAGGAGGAAGCACCGAAACCTACATCCCCGGCGTATGACGCGGCTGATCGACCACCTCGTGGCCGCGACAGAGAAACATTCCATCCAAAAGCTCAGCCTGCACCCCGACGCCATTCAAATAAAAAGGCATGGGGAAATACGCCAGACCTGCGAGACGTATTGGAGGACAAAGCAAAACATGCAAGATCGATCTACGGATCACGAGGGCGCGCCACTATGCGAGACGATAATCGTCACGCCGGATACAGTAAAAGTAAGTCCGGCCGGGCCGAACACAGCGGGCAAGACTCATTCGAGCTGCGTCGCGACATAGCCCAGTACAGAGGCGCTGCACACCCCCTATGCTTCACAGGCGAAGTAATGGATCATCAAATCCTAGAGGGTTTCAAACCTGTAAATATTGAATCATACGACGGCACAACAGATCCTGCGGTATGGATCGAGGATTTCCTCCAGCACATCCACATGGCCCGCGGTGATGACCTACACGCCATCGAATACCTCCCACTAAAACTCAAAGGACCAGCGTGACATTGGCTCAACAGCTTGCCAGCAGATCCATTGGCTGTTGGGAAGATCTGGAAGCTGCATTCCTCGACAACTTTCATGGCACTTATGTGCGACCACCAGATGCCGATGACTTGAGCCACATAATTTAGCAGCCAGAGGAATCGGCCAGGCAATTCTGGACACGGTTCCTAACAAAGAAAAATCAAATCCTCGACTGTCCGGATGGAGAGGCCCTAGCAGCTTTCAAGCACAACATCCGCGACGAGTGGCTAGCCCGGCACCTTGGTCAGGAAAAGCCGAAATCTATGGCGGCCCTCACGACACTCATGACCCGCTTTTGTGCGGGAGAAGACAGCTGCCTAGCTCGCAGTAATAACATATCAAAGAACCATGGTAATTCGGATACCAAGGACGGCAATGGCAGGTCATGTCGCAACAAGCATAAGCGCCGCATTAACAGCGACAGTACCGAGGATACGGCAGTCAATGCCGGATTCAAAGGCTCTAAACCCGGTCAGCGGAAAAATCCATTCAAAAGAAGCACTCCGGGCCCGTCCAGTTTGGACCGTATACTTTATCGCTCGTGCCAAATACACGGCACCCCCGACAAGCCAGCCAACCACACCAACAAGGATTGTTGGGTGTTCAAGCAGGCCGGCAAGTTAAATGCCGAAAATAAAGATAAGGGGTCACATAGAGATGACGAGGAGGAGCCCCGGCAGCCGAACACCGGAGGACAGAAGAGGTTCTCCCCTCAAGTGCAGACGGTGAACATGATATATGCAACCCACATCCCCAAGAGGGACCGGAAGCGTGCGCTCAGGGACGTATATGCGTTGGAGCCAGTCGCCCCAAAGTTCAACCCATGGTCTTCCTGTCCGATCACCTTCGACCGCAGGGACCACCCCACTAGCATCCGTCATGGCGGATTCGCCGCATTGGTCCTAGACCCAATCATTGACGGATTTCACCTCACTCAAGTCCTTATGGATGGCGGCAGCAGCCTGAACCTGCTTTATCAGGACATAGTGCGCAAAATGGGTATCGACCCCTCAAGGATCAAACCCACAAAAACAACCTTTAAAGGCGTCATACCAGGTGTAGAGGCCCATTGCACAGGCTCAGTCACACTGGAAGTGGTCTTCGGATCTCCGGATAACTTCCGAAGCAAAGAGTTAATCTTCGACATAGTCCCGTTCCGCAGTGTCTACCATGCACTGCTCGGGCGAACCGCATTCGCAAGATTCAATGCAGTACCGCATTATGCATATCTCAAGCTCAAGATGCCAGGACCTCGGGGGGTCATCACAGTCAATGGAAACACAGAGCGCTCTCTCCGCACGGAGGAGCACACTGCGGCCCTTGCATCAGAAGCACAAAGCAACCTCGTAAGGCAATCCACTAGTTCGGCGATTAAGGACCCGCACAACTTCAAGCGCGCCCGGAGTAATCGGCAACTAGACCGCCTGGCATGTTCCGAGCTCGCATAGCAATGCGGCCCCCACCCCGGTCCCAGCCAAACAGCGAAATACGTGCCACGCGTACATAATTACGCATTAAAAATACCATGGGCATAGGCGGGGAGGGGGGCACAACTACGGCATGCCCCAATACGCGCTTAAACCGCACTAGGGGCTTCCCGCTTTATTGTTTTTATCTTTTCAGGACTTTAATATCTGGAAACCCTGTCCGGCAGCATGATTGTCGAACACATGATGCAGCAACCAAGGAGGCAGAAAGCTACGTCACACCACGGAACTCCCAGGTGGATTACGATAACGAGTGAAATATTTGCTTTAATACTATTCCTCAGCTTGCCCTTGGAAGGGACATGTCAAGCAGTCCTACTTTTTGCTTATCGCACCACTTGTATCATTCTGCTTTAACACACCTTTTTGAATAAACAATGCATAGTATTAAGACTATTATTGCATTCTTCCTTTTCATATATATGTTCATTCACGACATCTAGCACCCGTACACTCTGGTACGGCCAATACGCTAGGGGCTTAAGCATACCCCATAATACGGCGTGAGAAGTCCGAACGCTTTCGACAGTGCAGCACCCCGAACTTATAGCATTATATGCATCAGCTCCGAATCATGTCTTGGGTCAATAGTTGGGTTTGCCCGGCTCCCTTGTTTTGGTACCTTACGTTCCGCTCTATCGGATAAGGTAGCACTGGGAGAACTACTCTTGTGCCCCGGTTCTGCTGGGCTAAGCACCTCCGTAGAGAAAGCTAAAACTGACTGTCATGATAAGGCGAGAGACTGGTCGCTGTTCGAGAGGTTTCAAGTCCCTAAAGACTTATGCCGCTTAGAGCGAGGAGTAGGCCCTGTCCGGCTTAAGGCGTGTATCGCGCCCCGAATTCGGCCTTCCGAATACTAGGGGCTTCGCTGAAATTTAAAATTATAGAATTCTATGGCTAAGTGAGAGTGATAACGCATTATAGTCTGATTGCCTTGTTCGTTGTGCTAAGCACCTCCCTCGAAGGACCCAACAATGGGAACAAGAGTGCTCAGGTTTATCCCGAACACCCCAGCACTCGTGGCATGGGGGCAGAAGCCGACGACTAGCCATCTCTTAGATTTGATAAACAGCCGAATAGAAGGTAATATTTTAAATTCAGACAAGCGTTGCATGGCGCATATGAACAAGTTTTCATAATACAGGATCACACGAGCAAGTTTACTCAAAAATTACATCTTTCGTACACTCGTCCGCTACGAGACGGGCACCCTTCAGGACACCCTCATAGTACATCTCGGGGTGGCGATGCTCCTTGCCCTGTGGCGGCCCTTCCTTCACCAACTTCACGGCGTCCATCTTGGCCCACTGCACCTTCACACGGGCGAAAGCCCAGCGTGCACCCTCGATGCAGACGGACTGCTTGATGACTTCCAGCCGTGGGCAGGCATCCACAAGCCGCCTCACCAGGCCGAAGTAGCTGTTGGGAAGGGCGTCGCCAGGCCACATCCGGACTATAAAGCCCTTCATGGCCTGTTCGGCCGCCTTGTGCAGCTCGACCAGTTGCTTCAGCTGGTCGCTCAGAGGCATCGGGTATTCGGTCCTAGTATACTGAGACCAGAACAGCTTCCCTCCTCGGCCTGGTAAAACTGTGCGGCATCCGACACGCTGCGGGGCAAATCTGCAAATGCTTCTAGAGAGCTCCGGATTCGGGTAAGTAACAAGTAATTTACTTTCACATGCTTGCTTTGCATATAGAATGCCTTACCCGCCGCTATCTTCTTCATCGCATCAATCTCCTGGAGGGCCTTTCGGGCTTCGGCCTTGGCATTCTTTGCACTCTCGAGGGCCGCGGCAAGCTCAGACTCTCGCGTCTTCAAGTCAAGCTCCAACGCCTCATGCTTCATCACGAGAGCGTGGAGCTCTTGCTGTACCTTGCCCACCCGTGCCTCATGCCTCTCCCGCTCGGTGCGCTCCTTGGCCGCTTTGTTTTCGGCCTCAGATAGCGCTTGCTTCAGGGTCGCCACCTCGGTCGTGGCCCCTGGCAAATTTATGATGATCCTGTCATTTTGCAATCACATTCTTTATATATATATCCATAGACTAGGTACTACTTACCTTTGTTCTCCTCGAGCTGCCTCTTGGCAAGGCTGAGCTCTTCCTTGGACCCTTCGAGGTCCTGCTTCAGTGCGGCGACCTCCGCAGTCAGTGCGGCAGAGGCCAGCAGCGAAGCCTGCATACGCATATAGACATACTTACATTAGACTCCTGCGGTATTGTTTGATCCTCTGTTCGGCTTTTCTTTGTGAACACCGAACAGAGCATCAGGGGCTACTGTCTATGAGGTAATATTTTTCCTATATTTCAAATACTTACCTCAAAGCCTGTCAGAAGGATGGCATAGGCTTCAGCCAGTCTGCTCTTGGCGGACTGAACCTTCTGGATCACCGCACTCATAATAGTGCGGTGCTCTTCATCGATGGAAGCGCTGCGAGGCGCTCCCAGAAGATTGTCCGGTGCCTCTGGATGGATAGAGGTCACCGGCACAGGCGTCTTGCCCCTTTTGGAAGGAGGCCGCCTGCCTGAGTCTGGAACCACTGGAGGTTCCGGCGCAGTGTTCGGCTGAGGGCCGAACTCGGAGCCCTCGGGAGCCTTGCTCCCTCTGCTCCCGGAATTCGGAAGGTCGCCTTGAGGCGCCTTCGGGACTGTCTCCCATCGACCCGGTGCCTCTTGATACAATACCTCGGCGTTGTCTGTAGGGCAAGGGGAGGTGGCGGTCGGAAGTGGATCGCTATCCATATCCGAAGAGCCCAAGGAGCCGTCCGACGATACATCGATACGGGCTCATGTCTGCATAATCATAATTCGGCGTTAGGAGAAGCAGTGTGACAAAGGTATGCTATGAGTTACTCTGGCATCCGAATACTTACGACTTCGCTAGCGGCTTGGCCCTGAGCAGCCACTCGTCTTCGCCTTTGGCGGCAGTGGTGGAGTAGTCCGGAAGGAGAGTCCTTCCCTTCTTGGACCCTTCGCCCCCCCCCCCCGGTTGGGGCGGCCTTCCTTTTCTTGTCTCCCCAGACTGGAGGGGAGTATCTTCATCTTCCTCCTCCTCTTCGGGGGAAGAGTGCATCGCGGAGTTATCGGACGATGAGTCCGATAACACCTGGCGTCGGGAACTCTTTCGGGTTCCCTTGGCCTTCTTGGTCTTCTCCGGCACCTTGTAAGGAGCCGGAGTCAGCATCTCCATCAGGAGAGCATCCGCAGTGTCTTCGGGCAGAGGGGCCGGACAGATAATCTGCCCCGAAGTCTCCACCCAGTCCTGTCAAAGGCATGGAGCTCAGACCCCGCACATGGTTAAGCTAGGGGAAATAAATATCCTACCATATGTATAGAACTCACCGAATGTGCTAGGCGCTTCGCGCTTAGCCCGCGGTCCTCGGTGAGAGAGGGAGGGAGCTCGGCGCCCTTGAATAGCACCCTCCAGACGTCCTTGTGCGTTGTGTCGAAGAGCTCACTCAGAGTCTAGTGCTGGGCCGGGTCGAACTCCCACAAGTTGAAATCCCGTTGTTGACACGGGAGGATCCGGCGGATGAGCATGACCTGGACTATGTTGACAAGCTTGAGCTTCTTGCCTGCCATATTCTAGATACATTTCTGGAGTCCTTCCAGCTCCACCGATGAACCCCAGGACAGGCCCTTCTCTTTCCAGGAGGTGAGCCACGTGGGGATTCCGGATCGAAACTCGAGGGCAGCCACCCAGTTGGTGTCGCGCGGCTCGGTGATGTAGAACCACGCCGATTGCCACCCCTTTATGGTCTCGACGAAGGAGCCTTCAAGCCATATAACATTGGGCATCTTGCCCACCATGGCTCCGCCGCATTCTGCTTGTTGGCCTCCCACCACCTTCGGCTTGATATTGAAGGTCTTCAGCCACAGGCCGAAGTGGGGCCGGATGCGGAGGAAAGCCTCCCACACGACGATGAACGCTGAAATGTTGAGGATGAAGTTCGGGGCAAGATCATGGAAGTCCAGCCCATAGTAGAACATGAGACCACGGACGAATGGATGGAGGGGAAACCCCAGTCTGCGGAGGAAGTGGTGGAGGAAAACTACCCTCTCGTGAGGTTCCGGGGTAGGGACGATCTGCCCCGCAGCGGGCAGCCGATGCGCGATATTCGCGGCTAAGTATCCGGCTCCGCGCAGCTTCTTGATGTGTCCCTCCGTAACAGAGGAAGCCATCTATTTGCCTCCCGCTCCGGACATGTTTGGAGAAGGTTGAGGGGAAGGATGTGGACTTGGGTGTTGGATCTCGAGTGCGCAAGAATGGATGAGCAAGGAGGAAGAAGGCGTGGGTAGAAAAAGGTTAAACCTTGTCCCTTTATAAGGGTGGCCGAAACTATGCGCCCCCACTAGCCTGGTAAAACTCGCTTATCCCCCGAGCGTCGTAATCGATGGCGTGGTTGGGTTACCCACGCCCGTATTGATGAGAATCCCATAATAAGGGGGACACGATCTCTGCTTTGACAAGACATGTCAAGAAACTGCCTCGCGTTATGTGCGGGGCTAGTTAAAGGAAACGGTTCGAATAATCACCGGGCCATGGCATAATGTCATGTTGCCAAAACGTGTCAGCAGATTAGATTTGTGGAAATATTATTCTCTCTACGATGGTATGTGGAACTTATTTTGCAGGGTCGGACACTATCCTTGTATTCAAATTCTTCCGTGGTGTATTCGGAGGAGGAACCCGCCTTGGAATGCCGAAGACAATACTGCGTGCTAGACTCATCGTCATTGAAGCCTGGTTCAGGGGCTACTGAGGGAGTCCTGGATTAGGGGGTCTCCGGACGGTCGGACTATATCCTTTGGCCGGACTGTTGGACTATGAAGATACAAGATTGAAGACTTCGTCCCATGTCCGGATGGGACTCTACTTGGCGTGGAAGGCAAGCTAGGCAATACAGATATGTATATTTCCTCCTTTGTAACCGACCTTGTGTAACCCTAGACCCCTCTGGTGTCTATGTAAACCGGAGGGTTTTAGTCCGTAGGACAACATACAATCATACCATAGGCTAGCTTCTAGGGTTTAGCCTCTCCGATCTCGTGGTAGATCAACTCTTGTAATACTCATATCATCAAGAATAAATCAAGCAGGACGTAGGGTTTTACCTCCATCAAGAGGGCCCAAACCTGGGTAAAACATCATGTCCCCTGCCTCCTGTTACCATCCACCTTAGACGCACAGATCGGGACCCCCTACCCGAGATCCGCCGGTTTTGACACCGACAAACATGAACTAATAATAATCTTGATCGTCTACATATGCTCCGTGATCAATAAATGCATCATCATCATCACTATCATGAATGACGTCATCATCGGGTTCAGCAACATCAACATGTGTAAGGCCACCTTTATGTAATCAGTCAAGCATTGATAGGCCATCCGCAACAGTAACCTCTTCTTGTTCCGGCTCAAGGGTGAAGTCGGATTCACTATCGCTGTTTACTTCAATGTTCTGGGTGAAGTAGAGCAGTTCTCAAAACGTTTTTGGAAATATGTGTTTCTTGGAAGAATTCTCCTTCATATGTGTCTGGGTTAATATGAGGTTCATAATCCTATTCATTGGGGGAGGTGATCTAACACGTGGCGACACTTCATAATGTTGGGAATCGTTGCATGGAAAAAAATTCTACACGCACGCAATGATCTATCCATGGATATGCATAGCAACGAGGGGGGGAGTGTGTCTACGTACCCTCGTAGACCGTAAGCGGAAGAATTTCTAAATGCGGTTGATGTAGTCGAACTTCGTCGTGCTTCAACCGATCAAGTACCGAACGCATGACACCTCCGCGTTCTACACACGTTCAGCTTGGTGACGTCCCTCGCCTTCTTGATCCAGCAAGTTGTCATGGTAGTAGATGAGTTCCGTCAGCACGACCGCGTGGTGACGGTGATGGTGAAGTGATCCTTGCAGGGCTTCGCCTAGGCACTACGAAGATATGACCGTGGGAGTAAACGGTGGAGGGGGCGCCGCACATGGCTAAAAATTGTCTGGTGTGTGCTAGGGGTGCCCGCCCACATATATATAGGTGGGAGAGGGAGGGGTGGCAGCCAAGGAGGCGCCCAAGTAGGAAGAATCCTACTTGGGGTCTTCCCATGGCCGGAGCCCCCCATTCCTTATTTGCCGGAGGGGGAAGGAAGGAGGAGGGAGGAGGGAAGGAAGGGGGAGGCCGAATCACCCCTTTCGTTCTCCCTTCCCCTCTTTCCTTATTCTCTGGTTTGGCCCACCCCCCGTTCCTTTTCCCCACCCCTCTTTCCTTATCCTCTGGCTCGGCCCATTTGGCGGGCGCACCAGCCGCTGGTGGCTGGTGCGTTTCCCCTCTTGTCCCATTAGGCCCATATCTTTTGTCGGGGGTGCCCGGAACCCCTTCCGGTGACCCGATATGTACCCGGTACCCTTCTGAACACTTCCGATGTCCGGATACTATCGTCCTATATATCAATATTCACCTCTCGACCATTTCGAGACTCCTTGTCATGTCCGTGATCACATCTGTAACTTCAAACGACATTCGGTAACCAAATCACATAACTCATATAATACAAATATCGGCATGGAACGTGTGTGCGGACCCTATGGGTTCGAGAACTATGTAAACATGACCGGGACACGTCTCCGGTCAATAACCAATAGCGGAACCTGGATGCCCATATTGGCTCCTACATATTCTATGAATATATTTATTGGCCGAACCGTTACATCAACTAATGTCGCTTGAAGCTACGTTGGTATTTCCCCAAAGAGGAAGGGATGATGCAGCACAACAGCGGTAGGTATTTCCCTTAGATATGAAACCAAGGTTGTTGAGCCAGTAGGAGAACCAAGCAACACAACGTAAATAGCCATTGCACACAGATAACAAATCCTCGCAACCTGACGTGTTAAAGGGGTTGTCAATCCCTTTAGGTGTACCGCGCCTCAAGTGGCAAACGAACGTGAGATAGATTTGTAGTAAATTGATAGATCGAACACTAAATAAAATAAATAAAGAAAAATTGTAGCAAGGTATTTTTGGTTTAATAGATCTGAAAATAAATGCAAGAGAAAAGTAGATCACAAAGGCAAATATATGAGAAAGAAGACCCGGGGGCCGTAGTTTCACTAGTGGCTTCTCTCGAGAAAAATAGCAAATGATGGGTAAACAAATTACTGTTGGGCAACTGATAGAACTTCAAACAATTATGATGATATCCAAGCAATGATCATTATATAGGCATCACGTCCAAGATTAGTAGACCGACTCCTGCCTGCATCTACTACTATTACTCCACACATCGACCGCTATTCAACATGCATCTAGTGTATTAAGTTCATGGAGAAACGGAGTAATGCAATAAGAACGATGACATGATGTAGACAAGATCTATCTATGTAGAGATAGACCCCATCGTTTTATCCTTAGTAGCAACGATGCATATGTGTCGTTTCCCTTTCTGTCACTGGGATCAAGCACCGTAAGATCTGACCCACTAAAGCACCTCTTCCCATTCCAAGATAAATAGATCAAGTTGGCCAAACAAAACCCAAATATCGGAGAAGAAATATGAGGCTATAAGCAATCATGCATATAAGAGATCAAAGAAACTCAAATAACTTTCATGGATATAAAAAGATATAACTGATCATAAACTCAAAGTTCATCAGATCCCAACAAACACACAGCAAAAAGAGTTACATCATATGGATCTCTAAGAGACCATTGTATTGAGAATCCAGTGATAGAGAGGAAGCCATCTAGCTACTAACTGCAGACCCGAAGGTGTACAAAGAACTACTCACGCATCATCGGAGAGGCACCAATGGAGGTGGTGAACCCCATCCGAGATGGTGTCTAGATTGGATCTGGTGGTTCTGGACTCTGCTGCGACTGGATGAATATTCCGTCGATGCCTCTAGGGTTTCTGGAATATTGGGGTATTTATAGAGCAAAGAGGCGGTCCGGGGGGCACCCGAGGTGGGCACAACCCACCAGGGCACGCTTGGGCTTCCTGGCGCGCCCTGGTGGGTTATGACCCGCTTGGGGCACCCCCAGGTGCAGCCAAGGCCCATTGTGTTCCTTCTGTCCCATAAAAATTCTCCGTAAAGTTTCGGGGCATTTGGACTCCGTCTGATATTGATTTTCTGCGACGTAAAAAACATGGAAGAAAACAGCAACTATCACTTGGCACTATGTCAATAGGTTAGTACCAAAAAATGATATAAAATGACTATAAATGATTGTAAAACATCCAAGATTGATAATATAATGGAACAATCAAAAATTATAGATACGTTGGAGACGTATCAGGATCCCCAAGCTTAACACCTACTCGTCCTCGAGTAGAGAAGTGATAAAAACAGAATTTTTGATGTGGAATGCTGCCTGACATGTCATATCATATTATTTTCTTTATAGCATGGACAATTGGACTTTTAGTTGTTCAAAACAATAGTCTAGTTTTGACATGATAATTTAGATACTCAAGCATATCAACAAACAATCATGTCTTTCGAAATGTCAACGCTAAACTAAGTTATCCCTAGCCCCATGATGCTCAAACATTGATCCATTCATGAAACACACTGGAATATTAGCTACACCCAATACTTAAGTACGAACATATTGCCTCCTAGTTGGTGCTTTTATAAGAGAAGATGGAGACTCAAAATAAAAATTTAATAAAGTAAAAGAAAGGCCTTTCACAGAGGGAAGTAGGGATTTGTAGAGGTGCCAGAGCTCAAAGCGAAAACTTAGAGATAAAAACATTTTGGGAGGTGTATCCATCACACCAACGAAAACGACTTAGAGTTCCCAACACTTTCCATGCTAGATATATCATAACGGTTCCCAAACAAAAAATAAATTTTATTCCTTTTCCATCATACTTTCACTTTCCATGGCTAACCGTATCCACGGGTGCCCTCCATGCCAACACATTCCAAGGAATTTATTATTTGACAACATAAAGTAAATTCAATTTTTTTTATTTCGGGACTGGGCATCCCTAATACCTTTGTCTTACTCTCGTGCAATGACAAATGCATAAACACTCATCTTGAGAATAACACATCTAGCATGGAAAATATTAGCCATCCCTCAATGCTCCGAAAGTGAAACAAACACACAAAAGAGAAGTTTATTTTGAAAATTAGAGATGGCACATGCAAATTTGCTTAGAACGGCAAAACAATACCGCATATAGGTAGATATAGTGGACTCATGTGGCAAAACTGGTTTCAGGATTTTGGATGCACAAGTAGAGATCATACTTAGTGCAAAATAAAGGCTAGCAAAAGATTGAGAAGCAACCAACCAAGAAATAGATAATCTCATAAGCAAGCATTAAGCATAAATAACACTGAATAATGCACCACAAGTAGGATGTAATTTCATTGCATGACTATTGACTTTCATACTTGCATAGGGAATCACAAACCTTAACACCAATATTCTTACTAAAGCATAATTACTTACCAAGATAAATCACATATCACATCATCATATCTCAAAACTATTAATAAGAATCAAGTTTATTTTGTACAATGATCTTCATGAAAGTTTTTATTATATCCTTCTTGGATATCTATCACTTTGGGACTAATTTTCATGTGTTGCTTTTGACAAGAGCCAACAAATATAAGTGAAGATCATGAGCATAATAAAATTTTCTTTCCCTCAAATTAATTTAAGTGAAGAAGGAGAGAATTTCTTGAAAATTTTACTAACTCTCGAATAAATCTAAGTGAAGAAAGAGAGCATTTCTTCAAAAATACTAAAGCACACTGTGCTCAAAAAGATATAAGTGAAGCATTAGAGCAAGTCCATAGCTCATAAAAATTTAAGTGAAGCATAGAGAGCAATTATAACAAGTCATGACATAATTTTGGCTCTCTCAAATAGGTGTGTCCAGCAAGGATTGATGACTTAAAACAAAAAATAAAATAAGCAAAGAATCATATCATACAAGACGCTGCAAGCAAAACACATATCATGTGAGGAATAAAAATATAGTTTCGAGTAAAATATCGATGGTCGTTGGAAGAAAGCGGGGATGCCACTCGGGGGCATCCCCAAGCTTAGTTGGTTGCTCATTCTAGGATAATAGCTTGGGATGCCGGGGAATCCCCAATCTTAGGATCTTCCATCCTTCATCCATCGTAAGATAACCCAAAACTTGAAAACTTCAATCACACAAAACTCAACAAAACCTTCCTGAGATCCGTTAGTATAAGAAAGCAAACTACTACTATAAGTACTGTATTAAACCAATTCATATTTTGTTCTTGTATTATATCTACTGTATTCCAACTTTTCTATGGCAAAAACTCATCAATTAAAACCATAGAGCCATCAAAATAAGCACACAACACAAAGAAAACAGAATCTGTCAAAACAGAACAGTCTGTAGCAATCTGACTATTTCGAGTACTTTTGTAACTCCAAAAATTCTGAAACATTAGGATGAGCCAGGAAATTTGTATATTGATCTATTGCAAGTGGAATGGGTATTTTATCACTCTCTGGTAAAAAATGAAAATTAATTTCGTCAGCGTAAAAGTTTCTGTTTTTCAGCAAGATCAAACAACTATCACCCAAGAAGATCATAAAGGCTTTATTTGGCACAAACACTAATTAAAACATAAAAAGCACAATCGTAACAGTAGCATAATTGTCCTAACACTCAAGAACAGAAAGCAAAAATAAAATTTATTCATTGGGTTGCCTCCCAACAAGCGCTATAGTTTTACGCCCTTAGCTATGTATAAAGCAAGGATCTAAGTTTTGTCATCCTTGTACTTTGGAAAGAAAAGGGAAAATTTTCTATCAATGGAATTTAATTTTCTATCAAAGGACATTGATAGCAGAAGAAAGATTAAACATGTTGCAAAAATTCTTATCTAAACTAGCCTTCATCTCTTTAATTTTTTCATTTTGATAAAAGCACATAAGAGTGGTAGATTCAACATTTTCTCCTTCGGGCTGCCGAAATATAGCTTTCATCTTCTCATAAGTATCAACGGCATCCCCTTCAAGAAAACCGTTTTCAAATATAGAATCTAAAACTTGCTTGAAGGAAGAAGGTAAACCATCATAAAAACTTTTCAAGTATATCTCTATCTGGTATTGGGGCACATAGCTAGATCGAATTCTCAACAACCTATCCCAAGCATCTTTCAAAGATTCAACAAGTAAATAGCAGAAAATTCTGGGATCATCTTCATCACATTGGTTAAGATTTTCCTTAACCACCCTGGTAGATCCTTCCATAGCATCATTGTTTATGAGCTTAGAGAGGATAGAGGGCCTATCCAAAGTATTAAGACTCGGGAGAAAACCCTTAGCTTTTCTAAGATCAGACATGGCGAGAAAATTGCGAACGAAGAAGGGACGCGAAGAAAATGGCAAATTTTTAGGAAGTGGGGGTGAGGAAAACGAGAGGCAAATGGCAAATAATGTAAGTTGCGAGGAGATGATATTTGTGATTAGCAACCTGGTATATGTTGAAGATCCTCCCCAACAACAGCGCTAAAAATTCCTTTTGATGTCGCTTGAAGCTATGTTGGTATTTCCCCAAAGAGGAAGGGATGATGCAGCACAACAGCGGTAGGTATTTCCCTCAGATATAAAACCAAGGTTATCGAACTAGTAGGAGAACCAAGCAACACAACGTAAACATCCCCTGCACACAGATAACAAATCCTCGCAACCAGACGTGTTAAAGGGGCTGTCAATCCCTTTCGGGGTATGACGCCTCAAGTGGCAAACAGACGTGAGATAAATTTGTAGTAAATTGATAGATCAAACGCTAAATAAAAAAATAAAGAAAAAATGCAGCAAGGTATTTTTGGTTTACTAGATCTGAAAACAAATGCAAGAGAAAAGTAGATCGCAAAGGTAAATATATGAGAAAGAAGACCCGGGGGTCGTAGGTTTCACTAGTGGCTTCTCTCGAGAAAAATAACAAGCGGTGGGTAAACAAATTACTATTGGGCAATTGATAGAACTTCAAATAATTATGATGATATCCAGGCAATGATCATTATGTAGGCATCATGTCCAAGATTAGTAGTGTAACACCCCGATAAACATGCTACAGTAACCTCCTGCTAATGACTGCCAAGTCATCACAATTATTTTGTTAGTCATCACTTTGCTCCAAATCAAACCCAAATTCAAATTTAAATTGCAAGACAAAATTTTATTTCTTCAAAAAGTAAAACAAAAATGTCTGTTGTGTTGCAAATATTCAATAAGAAATTGTGATGAATTAACCAACCTCATTTGAATTACTAAAATGCCCTTAACCAATTAATAAGTGGTGCAAAAGCACATAACCCGGCCATTTTAAATTCTAAAAATAATTATCCTTTTCCAAATATTCTACAGACTTGTGTGTGGCTCAACAATATTGCCCTGATTTTTTTTGTGAAGTTTCACATTTGACTAAATTCATTTGGTCTCTCAATTAAAATGAAGAGTAGTAAACAAATAAAGAAAAATAGAAAACAGAAATAAGAAAATAGAAAGGGGCCTAAGTTCTACTGTGCACTTAGGCCTACTAGCTACAGGTGCGGCCCAGCCCACCTGGGGTTCCCTTCTTCCTCCTACTGCTCATCCGATCTCGGTGGCCGCTGGGCGCTCGTCCAGGCCGCGGATGGCCACGCGGCGACCATCCGCCGTGCCCCCGCGCGGTTAAGGCCACCCTCGACCCCCCTAGAAACCCTAGCTACCCCCAGTTTTCCCCCTCGCTCTCTCTATCGGTCCTGCTGCGAGCTTGCCTGAGAGCTCGCCGCCACCGCCGCTCAATCCCGCGGCCACCGTGCCCCGATTGCCCCGCCGACATGCCCGAATGGCTCCCCGACATCGACTACGTCGACTACGCCGAACGAACGAGTCGTGAAGCCTCCAAGCTGCCGCCATCTTCTTCTCCTTCCTCGGACCACCGCCATCACCGTCGACGATTCCAGCACCTCCACTGCACCCTGCGCCACCCCGAGCAACTCCCCGTCATCGATGTGAGAAGCACGGCGTTCCCCCTCGGTTCTCTCCCTCGAATGCTTGCTGTTGCTGCTAGCTCCGTTGTTGTCGACGCTCGTCGCCGCCGCCTTGCTTTGCCGTCGTGGCCGCTGCCCGCGCAGCTCGCGTCCGAGCATCATACCGTACTCGTGGCACCACCAGGCCGGTGAGCCCGCCAGGTGCCTTTGCCTTGCCCCCTAGTCGCAGTTGCGGCCGCGCCTGACTCCGTCCCCCGCCACTGCTCAATGCCGGCGCCAACTCCGGTGGCCTCAGCTCCTGCCGGTGCTCCCACGTGATGCGGCACGCTCTCCCCGTTCGAACGCACCCGCCTGCACCTGTTTTGGTTGCCGGACGGTGAAACCCGGCACATGGCTGCGCCCTCCGCTGCAGATTTGGTCGCCAGAGCTAGCTCCGGCACCACTGCTAACCTGGCCAACCGGGGCCACCCCCCCCCCCCCCCCCCCCCGAGTCACTGACCCGTGGGCCCCGGAGGCCCGACTGACCTATTGACTTCGGTCAACACTGACTGGGCAACCCCCAGTCACTGACCAGTGGGCCCGGGGCCCCCTTTTGACCAGTTGACCAAGTCAACTGTGTCGACTGGGCTGGCCCAGTCGCTGACATGTGGGCCTCGCGCTAATTTAACTGATTTTATAAATAAATAAAAGGTTATTTAAACTGTTAATTAACTAATTAGCTAATCAGTCTTTGACTAATGAGACCCACCCCCCTATTTAATCTGTAACAAGTTAGTTAGTCCCTAATTAACTAATGTGAGACTGACCAATGGGACCCACTGGTCAGGTTTGACCTGGTCAGCTGGGCTCGACCTGCTGATGTCACACCTACGTCATGAAGACGTCATCATTTTCTATTCTGGATAATTCGAATTTAAATAAATAATTAAATTCTAGAAATTCTTTAAAGCTTTGAAAATTCATATAAAATAAACCGTAAGTCGGATGGAAAAACTTTGTACATGAAAGTTGCTCAGAACGGTGAGACGAATCCAGATACACAACCCATTCGTCCGCCACGCATCCCTAGCATAGTGAACACGCAACTTTCCACCTCCGTTTCATCCGTTCGAAAATGCGAAACACCAGGGATATTTTCCTGGATGATTCCCCCTTCACCGGTACCACCTCATACCGTGTTAGGGCACCCCTAGCACCTTTACTTGTCATGTCATGCATCGCTATGCATCTGTTTGCTTAATATTTATTGTTTCTTCCCCCTCTTCTCTGCTAGACACCGAGACTGACGCCACTGCTACCCAGTACGACTACGGTGTTGACGACCCCTCTCTCTTGCCAGAGCAACCAGGCAAGCCCCCCCCCCTTGATCACCAGATATCGCCTACTCTTCTCTATACTGCTTGCATTAGAGTAGTGTAGCATGTTATTGCTTTTCGTTAATCCTATCCTGATGCATAGCCTGTCATTGTTGCTACAGTTGTTGATACCTTTACTTGCTATCCTACTGTTTAGTATAGGATGCTAGTGTTCCATCAGTGGCCCTACACTCTTGTCCGTCTGCCATGCTATACTACTGGGCCGTGATCACTTCGGGAGGTGATCACGGGTATATACTTTATACTTTATATACATGACACAGGTGGTGACTAAAGTCGGGTGAGCTCGTTGAGTACCCGCAAGTGATTCTGATGAGGGGGCTGAAAGGACAGGTGGCTCCATCCCGGTAGAGGTGGGCCTGGGTTCCTGACGGCCCCCGACTGTTACTTTGTGGCGGAGCAACAGGGCAGGTTGAGACCACCTACGAGAGAGGTGGGCCTGGCCCTGGTCGGCACTCGCGGTTATTTCAAGATAACACGTTTAACAAGATCTTGGTATTTGATCTGAGTCTGGCCACTGGCCTATACGCACTAACCATCTACGCGGGGACAGTTATGGGCACTCGATGTCGTGGTATCAGCCGAAGTCTTCGTGACCTCGGCGACTGAGCGGCGCGCGCCGGATTGTACCGTAAGCCTGCTCTTGTATTAAGGGGGCTAGTTCTGCTTCTGGCCGCGTACGCAACATGCAGGTGTGCAATGGGAGATGGGCCCAGACCCCTGCGCCATAGGATTTAGACCGGCGTGCTGACCTCTCTGTTGTGCCTAGGTAGGGCTGCGACATGTTGATCTTCCAAGGCCGGGCATGACCCAGAAAAGTGTGTCCGGACAAAGGGTATCGAGCGTGTTGGGGGATGTGGTGCACCCCTGCAGGGAAGTTAATCTATTCGAATAGCCGTGATCTTTGGTAACAGGACGACTTGGAGTTGTACCTTGACCTTATGACAACGAGAACATGATACTTAATAAAAACACACCCTTCCAAGTGCCTGATACAACCGGTGATTGCTCTCTCACAGGGCGACTAGGGGAGGATCATCGGTTAGGATTATGCTATGCGATGCTACTTGGTGAACTTACCATCTACTCTCTTCTTCTGCTACAATATGGAGGTTACCAGAAGCGTAGTCTTCGAAAGGACTAGTTATCCCCCCTTATTCCGGCATTCTGCAGTTCAGTCCACCTATGATAACCTTATTCCGTTTGATACCAATGCATACATATGTAGTGTAGCTCCTTGCTTGCGAGTACTTTGGATGAGTACTCACGGTTGCTTTGCTCCCTCTTTTCCCCCTTTCTATACCCGATTGCTGCGACCAGACGATGGAGCTCAGGAGCTAGACGCCACTGTCGATGACACCTACTACTACTCGGGAGGTGCCTACTACTATGTGCAGCCCACTGATGATGACCGGGAGTAGTTTAGGAGGATCCCAGGCAGGAGGCCTACGCCTCTTTCGATCTGTATCCCAGTTTGTGCTAGCCTTCTTTAGGCAAACTTGTTTAACTTATGTCTGTACTCAGATATTGTTGCTTCCGCTGACTCGTCTATGATCGAGCTCTTGTATTCGAGCCCTTGAGGCCCCTGGCTTGTAATATGATG
Source organism: Triticum urartu (assembly GCF_003073215.2). NCBI lineage: Eukaryota > Viridiplantae > Streptophyta > Magnoliopsida > Poales > Poaceae > Triticum > Triticum urartu. The sequence goes on from NC_053023.1 coordinate 260,591,098, forward strand.
CTTGTATGACTTACTTTTATTTGTAGAGTTGTGTTGTGATAACTTCCCGTGAGTCCTTGATCTTGATCGTACACGTTTGCGTGTATGATTAGTGTACGGTCAAATCGGGGGCGTCACAAGTTGGTATCAGAGCCGACTGCCTATAGGAATCCCCCTTCCACACTCCTTGGCCGAAGTCGAGTCTATACATTACAAAACTTTTTACTAACATGGCTGTGTGTCTTACGGGCCCACGTCGCCAGTTGGGTGGTATTAGGATCTTTTATTCCTCGTCTATACTCTAGGACTCTGATATCTCTTCTATTCGGGTTAAATGAATTTTGCTAAATCCAACATTAGGATCTTGTGATCACTTTCACCCGGGGAGCCCCTTATCACAGATGATCGCCTATGATGTTCTCGTGATAGTTGTGCCATCGCTTTCGCAATTCCCTTTCATCGATAAATCCTTCTGGATAACTACTTACACTTTGTCATTCATATCTTCATTCTCAGCCCTTGATATTACTTGATACCCTGAAAAATTCTCCGATAGTCTGCGAATCCTTGGTGCCTACCGCCTTGCATTTCTTTACCACCTGAATACCCCTACGGATTATTTCTCACACTTGTCGAATATCCGCTCATCCCCAGTTGATTCATTTATTTCACAAAAGACTTCAAAATACTATTCGATCCCCGAAAATCCTCAACAACCTATTGCTCTTGAAATTCTTGCTTGCTTGCATTATGATTAACCTCATAAGTCCAGTAATCTTATTGGCATCCTTAGTCATTATCAGTTTGAGTCTGTTGAATCAATATGTTGCGAATGCTCGCATTCCTTATTCAGATCCTTTGTTTTGTCCTTCTGGCTCAGACGTCATTTTAAACATGAGCTGGATCTCGACCAATTAAATTTTTCCATCAATTGTACCCCTAAGGCTATTCAACTTATCCATCCCTAATCAGAGCACTGCTTCTGATCTCTTGTCTTGGAATTGATAATTCCTTTGCATTTGAACTTTGAGTTAGTTAGTTGTTTCTATAATCTGATCTCCTTGCATTCTTTCTTCCTCTGGTTGAGTACCGATGGTCACATCAGATCCCTTATGGACCACCAGATCCTTTATTGGATTTTGTTCGACACCGTTCTTCATATTCATTAAACCATGTGAGCCTTTTGTAGGGTAAATAATGCCTTTGGTAAATTGTATCCTCTGCTTTGTGAACCATGCTCTACTTTCGAGCTTGTATTATTTACTTGGGAGTTTGTGGTATATGTTCCTAAGATGCCCTGATGGGTTGAACCTACGCCTTCCCTAATCCGTGTGAACCCGAAAGATTTCACGGGTCATACTTATCTGTTATTGCACCAGGTAAAAACTTTCAACAAGTAATGTCATTTTGGAAATACGAGAGGTGAATGGAAGGTTATGCATTGAAGAAGTGGGAGTCGACCTTGAACCTTTGTGTTCATGCCCATGGACACGATGTAGATCCTATCATGGAAGCTTCTTGTAATAATAACTATTTCCTTGAAATAATATCCTTTGGTATCGGTGAATTTATCCTTTGCAATCGTGTTTCCAACCATATGTTCTTCTCTGATCCCATTTCACGGGCAAGTTTAAGCACTTGTCTTATGTGGATCAATACACTAGTCCAACCTTTACTTTGATCTACCATCGAGTATTACACCCTGGTATCTCGAGAATATCATGGAACTGCATAACTTTTTATAGGATCTTCATCAACTATTATTTCTCACCGAATCTAATTTTTCCGGCGTTCTGGGTTGTCGTTAACCGAGAACACCGATTAGTGAATCAAATCAACAATGTGATTCAATACTCCTAGTACTTTGTTTTTGAGACGTTTAATACTCCATCACATCACTCCTAGCCTGGTCGGTTGCTTCATAATCGTGCTAATTTTAACTGTGCTACCTGGTTCTTAATCCCAGAGCACAATTTTCGATGATGAGCTAAGCTTACGCCGATCTGTGTCATCATATCATTTCGCTTTGGGCAGCAAGCTTGGTTTGGAATTTGTGTCGTACCCTTGGATCCATTAACCTTTCGCTTCATCATTCCTTTGACTTGATGTCATCGCCGATCGATTACATCTTCGTGGAGCCTCTCGACAAAATTTGTCGTGATCATCATCAACATTTTGACTCCTTCCAGAATATCAATCGAATTCATGATGACAAGTACCATCCTTGCCCTTGATGATTTGTACTATCATCGACCATTTTATTGCCTTCCCACCAACACAAACTTGTTCGTGTTTGGTGTTATACCTTGAGTTCCTTGCTATCCAGCCTTGGTTCTTCTGTATCTTGGAGTATTACCATTTTTTATGTCAGGAATGTCATGAGATTTCTGCACCTCTTAAGAATTCTTGGTAAAGTGATACTTCTCTCCAGTACCATTCTTTCTTGGTCCTGTGTTGTTTCTAACTGGAATACCAACAATTGAACTATGATGTGTGAATTCAAAACTTTTAGCAACCCTATTGCTTGAAGTGAATGGTCAGTAGCTTCATTCTAAGTATTTTGGTTATTGAATCGTCATTCTAACATTGATCATGCTACCTAAGCCCATATTTCGGGTGCACCTTTCAACTAATGTTTAATTGTGTATGTTTTCCTCGAGCATACCTCATTATATCATTTGATCCGACAAATGTTATATCCTTGTTCACATAATTTTGGAAATCCATCTTTTGGAAATCTCAATGAATTGTCGTTGAGTACATCAGCCACCTCCTCATCCTATCATTGGTTTAATGATGAACTCTTGTTTCGGAACTTGCTTCCATAGTTCATTTACCAAGAATCTTATAATGTCATCTCGTCAATTTGTGTTGCACCTTTCTTCTCACACATCCTGAGTCTAAGGTATCCTGACACCAATCAGATCTGAATCTCGGTCAGATATGATGGTTGAACATATTTTCAAGAGTTATAACATTGGTCCCTATATGCCCTGGTAAGGTGATGTCATGCCTAGCACACCTGGCTGGAGGCTCTATTGTTATAGTTTTCCTTTTCAGCCGGGTTAAACACTCTTCCATGAGGAAATTGTAAGACTTATTCTACCAGTTGTTCCCGATGAATTCTTCGTGTATCCAAAGACTGACCTTTGCTTGAAGACCATGTCAATGCTATCTTGAAGCATGTCTGTGCTACTCCGATCATCAATAAGAGCATTTGAAGCACAATGCTAAATTCTCTTTATCAATTATCCAAACACCGTTGTATGGGTAATGTCATGAAACTTCTATCCCCTTTCCTAAAGGGTTTTCTACGTTATATCCCGTCATGGATATCATGCTCTATTTGTCCTTGGGAAGGTTATACCCCTAAAATATGTGTTCAAACACATTTTCCTTTCCAGTGTTCTGTTTAATATGAAGATCACCTTTTCCTTTCCATTGTTTATTTAACCTTTCTGGTGATCTATATGATCTAAGCAGCAATATTCTCCTGCTTATGTAAACACCTTGATGTACAATTCTGCCAGTAGGACCCTGTTACTACTGTTGATGACATTCCGGTATCCACCGATGGACAAGAACTCTGCCTATAGGTCAGCCTCATTTCAACGAGCAGGAAAATGGTTCTCTTCGTCCCTCGCCCTTGGTACCAACGAATTGTTGCCGACATAACTGACAGATTTTCCTTTGACATGCCTTGTTATCGTCACTATGCAAGATGTCATCGCCCTTCCTACTTTTAACCCACATGGTGGGCCCATAACCCACAGGTCCCAGGATCGAAACCTGACTCTCCTGTACACCCCTTGTTTCCAAAGTTATTCCTCACGCTTGACTCCATATGTAATTCTCGAGTCACCGTCCTATAATAATCAATTCTTGTATCAGGCACAATACTTATTCCCGCTGCTCTGAACCCCTATTACACCCTGTTTTCAGGCATTGAACAATTGCCTGCTCGCTCGACACTTCTCATGGTACCTTCTTACTTTGATCTCGATATCTTCTTAAGTTTCAATTCAAGAGTTACTTTCCGCCACCTTCCCCGCTCATATCTACCAGATAGACAACATTGAAGAGGCCCGTTCTTCCGAAGCTACCCCATGTCCTTTTGTAAGTACGATGAAATTTCCGAAGAAAGGATGATGACTTCATCATGGTGACCTGAAGCAGACAAATGAAGACGTCAATGTAATGAATTGACCTCATCGAGAAGAGCAACCAACACCGAGAAACCAGTTAGAATTTCATAACAAAATCCCTTCCCCCTTACTCTACCTCTTAAATCTCTGGACGAGATTTCTTGTAGTGGAGGAGATTTGTAACACCCTGATAAGCATGCTACAGTAACCTCCTGCTAATGACTGCCAAGTCATCACAATTATTTTGTTAGTCATCACTTTGCTCCAAATCAAACCCAAATTCAAATTTAAATTGCAAGACAAAATTTTATTTCTTCAAACAGTAAAACAAAAATGTCTGTTGTGTTGCAAATATTCAATAAGAAATTGTGATGAATTAACCAACCTCATTTGAATTATTAAAATTCCCTTAACCAATTAATAAGTGGTGCAACAGCACATAACCCGGCCATTTTAAATTCTAAAAATAATTATCCTTTTCCAAATATTCTACAGACTTGTGTGTGGCTCAACAATATTGCCCTGAATTTTTTTGTGAAGTGTCACATTTGACTAAATTCATTTGGTCGCTCAATTAAAATGAAGAGTAGTAAACAAATAAAGAAAAACAGAAAACAGAAATAAGAAAATAGAAAGGGGCCTAAGTTCTATTGTGCACTTAGGCCTACTAGCTACAGGTGCGGCCCAGCCCACCTGGGGTTCCCTTCTTCCTCCTAGTGCTCATCCGATCTTGGTGGCCGCCGGGCGCTCGTCCAGGCCGCGGATGGCCACGCGGCGACCATCCATCGTGCCCCCGCACAGTTAAGGCCACCCTCGACCCCCTGGAAACCCTAGCTACCCCCAGTTTCCCCCCTCGCTCTCTCTATCGCTCCCGCTGTGAGCTTGCCCGAGAGCTCGCTGCCGCCGCTCAATCTCGGGGCCACCGTGCCCCGATTGCCCCGCCGACGTGCCCGAACGGCTCCCCGACATCGACTACGTCGACTACGCCGAACGAACGAGCCGGGAAGCCTCCACGCTGTCGCCATCTTCTTCTCCTTCCTCGGACCACCACCATCGCCGTCGACGATTCTGGCACCTCCACTGCACCCCACGCCTCCCCGAGCAACTCCCCGTCATTGATGTGAGAAGCACCGCGTTCCCCCTCCGCTCTCTCCCTCGAATGCTTGATGTTGCTGCTAGCTCCGTCGTTGCCGACGCTCGTCGCCGCCGCCTTGCTTTGCCGTCATGGCCGCTTCCTGTGCAGCTCGCGTCCGAGCATCACACCGTAATCGTGGCACCACTAGGAACCCAAAAAGCTCGCCCGCTGCCTTTGCCTTGCCCCCTAGCCGCAGTTGCGGCGGCGCCCGACTCCGGCCACCGCCACTGCTCAACGCTGGCGCCAACTCCGTTGGCCTCAGCTCCTCCCAGTGCTCCCACGCGATGCGGCGCGCTCTCCTCGTTCGAACGCGCCCGCCCGCACCTATTTTGGTTGCCAGACGGTGAAACCCAACGCACGGCCGTGCCCTCACTTCGGATTTGGTCGCCGGAGCTAGCTCCAGTGCCACCGCTAACCTAGCCGACCGGGGCCACCCCCCCCCCCCCCCCCCCGAGTCACCGACCCGTGGGCCCTGGAGGCCCCGACTAACCTGTTGACTTCGGTCAACGCTGACTGGGCAACCCCCAGACACTGACCAGTGGGCCCGGGGCCCCCTTTTGACAGTTGACAAGGTCAACTGTGTCGACTAGGCTGGCCCAGTCGCTGACATGTGGGCCTCGCGCTAATTTAACTGATTTTATAAATAAATAAAAGGTTATTTAAACTATTAATTAACTAATTAGCTAATCAGTCTTTGACTAATGGGACCCACCCCCTATTTAATCTGTAACAAGTTAGTTAGTCCGTATTTAACAAATGTGAGACTGACCAGTGGGGCCCACTGGTCAGGTTTGACCTGGTCAGCTGTGCTCAACCTGCTGATGTCACACCTACGTCATGATGACGTCAGCATTTTCTATTCTGGATAATTCGAATTTAAATAAATAATTAAATTCTAGAAATTCTTTAAAGCTTTGAAAATTCATATAAAATAAACCGTAACTCGGATGGAAAACTTTGTACATGAAAGTTGCTTAGAACGACGAGATGAATCCGGAGATGCAGCCCGTTCGTCCGCCACGCATCCCTAGCATAGCGAACACGCAACTTTCCCCCTCTGGTTCATCTGTCTGAAAACGCGAAACACCGGGGATATTTTCCCGGATGATTCTCCCTTCACTGGTACCACCTCATACCGCGTTAGGGCACCCCTAGTACCGATTCTTGACATGTCATGCATCGCTATGCATCTGTTTGCTTAATATTTATTGTTTCTTCCCCCTCTTCTCTCTCTAGACACCGAGATTGACGCCGCTGCTACCCAGTACGACTACAGTGTTGACGACCCCTCTCTCTTGCCAAAGCAACCAGGCAAGCCCCCCCCCCTTGATCACCAGATATCGCCTACTCTTCTCTATACTGCTTGCATTAGAGTAGTGTAGCATGTTACTGCTTTCCGTTAATCCTATCGTGATGCATAGCCTGTCATTGTTGCTACAGTTGTTGATACCTTCACCTGTTATCCTAATGTTTAGTATAGGATGCTAGTGTTCCATCAGTGGTCCTACACTCTTGTCCGCCCGCCATGCTATACTACTGGGCCGTGATCACTTCGGGAGGTGATCACGGGTATATACTATATACTTTATATGCATGACACAGGTGGTGACTAAAGTCGGGTCAGCTCGTTGAGTACCCGCAAGTGATTCTGATGAGGGGGCTGAAAGGATAGGTGGCTCCCTCCCGGTAGAGGTGGGCATGGGTTCCTGACGGCCCCGACTGTTACTTTGTGGCGGAGCGACAGGGCAGGTTGAGACCACCTATGAGAGAGGTGGGCCTGGCCCTGGTCGGCGCTCGCGGTTATTTCAAGATAACAAGTTTAACGAGATCTTGGTATTTGATCTGAGTCTGGCCACTGGCCTATATGCACTAACCATCTACGCAGGGACAGTTATGGGCACTCGACGTCGTGGTATCAGCCGAAGCCTTCGTGACGTCAGCGACTGAGCGGCGCGCGCCAGATTGGACCGTAAGCATGCTCTTGTATTAAGGGGGCTAGTTCTACTTCCGGCCGCGTACGCAACGTGCAGGTGTGCAATGGGCGATGGGCCCAGACCCCTGCGCCATAGGGTTTAGACCAGTGTGCTGACCTCTCTGTTGTGCCTAGGTAGGGCTGTGAAGTGTTGATCTTCCGAGGTCGGGCATGACCCAGAAAAGTGTGTCCAGACAAAGGGGATCGAGCGTGTTGGGAAATGTGGTATACCCCTGCAGGGAAGTTAATCTATTCGAATAGTCGTGATCTTCGGTAACATGACGACTTGGAGTTGTACCTTTTCCTTATGACAACTAGAACCAGATACTTAATAAAACACACCCTTCCAAGTGCCAGATACAACCGGTGATCACTCTCTCACAGGGCAACAAGGGAAGGATCATCGGTTAGGATTATGCTATTGAGTGCTACTTGGTGAACTTACCATCTACTCTCTTCTTCTGCTGCAAGATGGAGGTTACCAGAAGCGTAATCTTCGAAAGGAGTAGCTATCCCCCCTTATTTCGGCATTCTGCAGTTCAGTCCACCTATGATACCCTTATTCCGTTTGATACCAATGCATACATATGTAGTGTAGCTCCTTGCTTGCGGGTACTTTGGATGAGTACTCACGGTTGCTTTGCTCCCTCTTTTCCCCCTTTCTATACCCGATTGTTGCGACCAGACGATGGAGCCCAGGAGCCAGACGCCACTGTCGATGATGACTGCTGCTACTCGGGAGGTGCCTACTACTACGTGCAGCCCGCTGATGACGACCAGGAGTAGTTTAGGAGGATCCCAGGAGGAGCCCTGCGCCTCTTTCGATCTGTATCCCAGTTTGTGCTAGCCTTCTTAAGGCAAACTTATTTAACTTATAGTTGTACTCAGATATTGTTGCTTCTGCTGACTCGTCTATGATTGAGCTCTTGTATTCAAGCTCTTGAGGCCCCTGGCTTGTAATATGATGCTTGTATGACTTATTTTTATTTGTAGATTTGTGTTGTGATATCTTCCCGTGAGTCCTTGATCTTGATCATACACGTTTGTGCGTATGATTAGTGTACGGTCAAATCGGGGGCGTCACAAGTAGACCGACTCCTGCCTGCATCTACTACTATTACTCACATCGACCGCTATCCAGCATGCATCTAGTGTATTAAGTTCATGGGGAAACAGAGTAATGCAATAAGAACAACGACATGATGTAGACAAGATCTATCTATGTAGAGATAGACCCCATCGTTTTATCCTTAGTAGCAACGATGCATACATGTCGTTTCCCTTTCTGTCACTGGAATCAAGCACTATAAGATCGAACCCACAAGAAAGCACCTCTTCCCATTGCAAGATAAATAGATCAAGTTGGCAAAACAAAAACCAAATATCGGAGAAGAAATACAAGGCTATAAGCAATCATGCATATAAGAGATCAAGGGAACTTAAATAACTTTCATGGATATAAAAAGATATAACAGATCATAAACTCAAAGTTCATCAGATCCCAACAAACACACCGCAAAAAGAGTTACATCATATGGATCTCCAAGAGACCATTGTATTGAGAATCCAGCGAGAGAGAGGAAGCCATCTAGCTACTAACTTCAGACCCGAAGGTCTACAAAGAACTACTCACGCATCATTGGAGAGGCACAAATGGAGGTGGTGAACCCCATCCGAGATGGTGTCTAGATTGGATCTGGTGGTTCTGGACTCTGCGGCGGCTGGATGAATATTTCGTCGATGCCTCTAGGGTTTCTGGAATATTGGGCTATTTATAGAGCAAAGAGGCGGTCCGGGGGCACCCGAGGTGGGCACAACCCACCAGGGATCGTCTAGGCCTCCTAGCGCGCCCTGGTGGGTTGTGCCCCCCTCGGGGCACCCCCCAGGCGCAGCCAGGGCCCGTTGTGTTCCTTCTGGCCCATAAAAATTCTTTGTAAAGTTTTGGGGCATTTGGACTCCGTCTGATTTGATTTTCTGCGATGTAAAAAACATGGAAAAACAGCAATTGGCACTGGGCACTATGTCAATAGGTTAGTACCAAAAAATGATATAAAATGACTATAAATGATTGTAAAACATCCAAGATTGATAACATAACTGCATCGAACACTACTAGGAAAAGGCCTACTAGTGACGCACCAGTTTTGCCTACTAATGGCGCACTACTGGTGCGCCACTAGTACCACGCCACTAGTATTTTTTACTAATGGCGCACCACTGGTACGCTGGTATACTAATGGCGCACCATGCCGTGCGCCATTAGTATAGACCACCATGCACCATTAGTATGCCTCCCAGGGGGCCATATTTACCCACATGCTTTGGCATACTAATGGCGCACTATGGGGTGATGCGCCATTAGTATCCTTTGGCATACTAATGGCGCACTGTGTAGTGATGTGCCATTAGTATCCTTTGGCATACTAATGGCGCACTTTTAGGTGATGCGCCATTAGTATGAATATTAGGTTTTATTTTTTTTACTTTTTTGATTTTTGCACAGGTTACAAAATATATTATTGGACAGAATATAGACAGCAGCACACAGCAACAGCAGATTCATCGAATACAATAGAAGATTAGTCTCCGAATACAATTCATCATATTAGTATCTGAATTCAAAAGATCAAACAAAGATAAAACATTACAAGTCTCAAGACCGCGAGTAGCGAGTTTGTCTTTACATTACAAGTCGATATCGATCATCTAAACTGCCATCACATAGAAGAGAGATGCGGTCATCACGATGAGCATCATCGCGATGAAGCTGGTCTTCATCCAATTCCTCCAACGCCCCCTCCTCTTTCCCGCTAGATAGCGGGCGTATCTAGATTCCGCCTCCGCCCTAGTGGTGTACCCTTTGTAACTGTTACCGCTGAAACGGTGAACCTGTCTCCGACACTCCTCCCAGTCATCATAGACTCCGGGAACCTTACCCTTGTACACGACATACGACGACATCTCTATGCACAAGCCAAACAACAGACAATACATAAGCAATATATATGTATGCAACAAAAGGATCGGAAGAGAAAAGCAAGACATTAATAGCACGATTCATGGTCCTACTAATAAATAGCATCAATTACATCTAAGTTGAACGACTGTCCAAACCAAAGAGACATACAATTCATTAAAGTTTAATTACAACATGAGCCAATCAATGTTTCAGAACTACACATAGCATCACTACTTTCGACTCGACTCATGGGATCGGAGGGTGGATGAAGCCGCCGTCTATCATGATGGTCATGAAATCGCGGGCGTTGTCAGCCTGCATTTGTAGCGTTGTGTCTATCTCACTGTTGGACGGTTGATATCTGAGGTAGAACTGCCCCGAGGTATGAAGGACATCTTGATGGATGATGTCCGCAAACTCCGACTGGATGCGAAAGAATTCTTGTCTGATGTCCGCGTCCTGGATTGCCGACAAGCTCGTGGCCCAATCTTTGAGATTATCTGGTAGCAGAAGGTGATGATGGTCCCGTACGATCGCCCGCATGTGATGGAGGGCATAGTAGGCATCCTTCTGACTGCCAGGCGGCTGCTTGACGCAGCAGAACTTAGTATTGTGGGCAAACACGTGCTTGTCATACCTACGAACTGGCCTTGTGAAGGTGCCTCCAGATTTGGTGTAGCCGGGGAGAACATCATCAAGAACTTTCTTGATATTTGTGTAGTCCATCTTGGAGTCACGGTTCGGGTCGAAATACGAGGCCATGGAATATTTCGGGCTTAAGAGGATGAGTGTGCAATGTATGTCACTGCACAAAACACGGAATGTTAGAAAAAAAAGAACAATCGAAATCTAAGAAATCATATGTTTCGGGGCGGTTAAGGGATGACTTACTCGGGAAAGTAAGACACGAGGAAGTTATCCTTATCTGGGTTTGCCACAATGATGCCTTCGAGGTGTGAACTCGTGACTGGGCGGTCCCCAGCGCTGCCCAAGAGCTTGGCACGCATGTAGAAGGGGTCGACTATCACGATGTCCGGGGTCTTGTCTCTGATGATCTGCATCTCCATACTCAGCGAAAACAGCCGAACGAAGGTGTAATGCAGCGGATGAAGGTTAAACATAGCAAAGATGTCATCAAACTGCAGGACGATCGTACCCCCGATGGCGCCATCCACAAAGCCCTTGCCCTGTGGCACCTTGGCCACGAAAACCGGGTATGCGGCATCATTCTCTCTGAGACGCCGCTTTTCCAAAGAAAGAACAATGTCATGCAGACTTCGCATAGCACCGGTTGCAGCATTGAGCATATTTGTCAATAGCATCGCCCTACCCGCCACATGCACCCTCCTTGAGATATCCTTAGGTGAAGGTGGCCCGTCCCGAGCACTGATCATACTCGATGCCAGCTGGCTCGCACCGGTGCCCTTTTTAGCCTTTCATTTCTGTCCCTTCTTCTTGATCTGCTGTAATGGGACTTGTCGCCTGCGGGGTAGAGCAAAACGATATTTTAGAACCAAGAAAAAATTTGGCATGACTTTCCCTAAAAATAGGACCAAAAAGAATGCATAGTGCCAAAATTCTTGCCGAAACGGAAATGAATCAACATTCCGGCAAAATATTGGCAACTATCGCATTTCAAATACCGGTACCTGCAAACACAAACATATATGCAACACCACAAACATATGCAACACCACAAACATACATAGATCTAGCTAGGCCACAAAAAGTGCATGTGCACGTTGTTGGAGCAAGCTAGGGAGAAAAAAAGTAGATCTACAACATGAAGATAGCTTTCCCCTTACTTACCTATCAAAAAAAAGGTAATATCACCACTTAATTTTGATGAATCTATGGTGCAAATGAGGTGAGGAGGAGGCAACCGACAAGCTTGGAGAAGGAGGTGGAGGGAATGAAGTGGGGAAATGAGTGTGTAGGTGTGGCTGTCCAAAATATCTAGCCGGTCCCAGGTTACTAATGGCGCACCACCCAGCCATGCGCCATTAGTAACCCAACATACTAATGGCGCACCTGCTGGCCGTGCGCCATTAGTAGTTTTGCAAAAAAATAAAAAAATATACTAATGGCGCACCATGGCATAGTGCGCCATTACTAGTTTAAACTAGTAATGGCGCACTGTGCCACAGTGCGCCATTGGTAGTTTTGCAAAAAAAGAGTAAAAAAATTCAGTAGTGGTGCACTCTATGGCTGGTGCGCCATTACTAGTTAGAACTAGTAATGGCGCACTTTGCCCGGATGCGCCATTAGTATGTTTGGAAAAATGAAAAAAAATTGTTACTAGTGGCGCACCTTGTGTCTGGTGCGCCATTAGTGTCTTCCACACTAATGGCGCATCGGCACATGGTGCGCCATTAGTATATAGTAGTGGCGCACCACTTCTCTGGTGCGCCGTTAGTGTCAATTTCATCTAGAGCCCTTTTCCTAGTAGTGGAACAATCAAAAATTATAGATACGTTGGAGACGTATCATCAACATACGTTATCCCTTTGTCTGTCGATATGTTACTTGCCCGAGATTCGATCACCGGTATCTTCATACCTAGTTCAATCTCGTTACTGGCAAGTCTCTTTACTCGCTCCGTAATACATCACCTCGTGACTAACTCCTTAGTCGTTTACTTGCAAGCTTATGATGTGTATTATCGAGAGGGCCCAGACATACCTCTCCGATACTCGGAGTGACAAATCCTAATCTCGATCTATGCAAACTCAACAAACACCTTCGGACATACCTATAGAGCATCTTTATAATCACCCAGTTACGTTGTGACATTTGCTAGCACACAAGGCATTCCTCCGGTATCCGGGAATTGCATAATCTCATAGTCGAAGGAATATGTATTTGACATGAAGAAAGCAATAGCAATAAAACTGAATGATCATTATGCTAAGCTAGCGGATGGGTCCTGTCCATCACATCATTCTCTTAATGATGTGATTCCATTATCAAATTACAACTCATGTCCATGGTTAGGAAACCTTAACCATATTTGACCAACGAGCTAGTCAAGTAGAGGCTCACTAGGGACACAGTTTTTGTCTATGTATTCACACATGTATTTAGGTTTCCGATCAATACAATTCTAGCATGAATAATAAACATTTATCATGAATAAGGAAATATAAAATAAAAATTTATTATTGCCTCTAGGGCATATTTCCTTCAGACTCCCACTTGCACTAGAGTCAATAATCTAGTTCGCATCACCATGTGATTAACACCCATAGTTCATATCGCCATGTGACCAACACCCAAAACAATTTACTAGAGTCAATAATCTAGTTCACATCGTCATGTGATTAACACCCAAAGAGTACAAAGGTGTGATCATGTTTTGCTTGTGAGAGAGGTTTAGTCAACGGGTCTGTCTCATTGAGATCCGTATGTATTTTGCAAATTTCTATGTCTACAATGCTCTGCGAGGAGCTACTCTAGCTAATTGCTCCCACTTTCAATATGTATCCAAATCGAGACTCAGAGTCAACCGGATCGGTGTCAAAGCTTGCATCGATGTAACTCTTTACGACGAACTCTTTATGACCTCCATAACCGAGAAACATTTCGTTAGTCCTCTTTAGGTATCTAAGGATAATTTTGACCGTTGTCTAGTGATCTACTCCTAGATCACTATTGTACCACCTTGCCAAACTCATGGCAAGGCACACAATAGGTCTGTTACACAACATGGCATACTTTATAGAAAATATGACTGAGGCATAGGGAATGACTTTCATTCTCACTCTATATTCTGCCGTGGTCGGGTTTTCAGCCTTACTCAACTTCACACCTTGTAACACATGCAAGAACCCTTTCTTTGACTAATCCATTTTGAACTTCTTCAAAACTTTATTAAGGTATGTGCTTTATGAAACTCCTATTAAGAGTCTTGATCTATCTCTATAGATCTTGATGCCCAATATATAAGAAACTTCACTGAGGTCTTTCATTGAAAAGCTCTTATTCAAGTATCCTTTTGTGCCATCCATAAATTCTACATCATTTCCAATCAACAATATGGCATCCACATATAATATTAGAAATGCTATAGAGCTCCCACTCACTTCCTTGTAAATACAGGCTTCTCTGAAAGTGTGTATAAAACCATATGCTTTGAATACCTCATCAAAGCATATATTCCAACTCTGAGATGCTTGCACCAGTCCATAGATGGTTCGCTGGAGCTTGCACACTTTGTTAGCACCTTTAGGATTGACAAAACCTTCTGGTTGCATCATATACAATTCTTCTTTGAGATATCCATTAAGGAATGCAATTTTGACATCCATTTGCCAGATTTCATAATTATAAAATGCGGCAATTGCTAACATGATTCAAACCGACTTAAGCAGAGGTACGGGTGAGAAGGTCACATCGTAGTCAACCCCTTGAACTTGTCGAAAACCTTTCACGACAAGTTGAGCTTTGTAGATGGTGACATTACCATCAACATCTGTCTTCTTCTTAAAGATCCATTTATTCTCAATGGCTTGCCGATCATCGGGTAAGTCCACCAAAGTCCACACTTCGTTCACATAGATGGATCCTATCTCAGATTTCATGGCCACAAGCCATTTATTGGAATCTGGGCTCATCATAGCTTCTTTAGAGTTCGTAGGTTCATCATGGTCTAGTAACATGACTTCCAGAACAAGATTACCATACCACTCTAGTGTGGAACGTGCTCTGTTCGACCTACAAGGTCCAGTAGTAACTTGATCTGAAGTTTCATGATCATCTGCATTAACTTCCTCTCTAGTTGGTGTAGGCATCACGGGAACGGATTTCTCTGATGTGCTACTTTCCAAATTGAGAGAAGGTACAATTACCTCATCAAGTTCTACTTTCCTCCCACTCACTTCTTTTGAGATAAACTCCTCTAGAAATGTTCCATTATTGGCAACAAAGATCTTGCCTTGGGATTTGTGGTAGAAGGTGTACCCAATTGTTTCCTTAGGGTATCCTATGAAGACGCACTTCTCCGATCTGGGTTCGAGCTTATCAAGCTGAAGCCTTTTGACATAAGTGTCACAACCCCAAACTTTAAGAAATGACAACTTAGGTTTCTTGCCAAACCACAGTTCATACGGTGTCGTCTCAAGGGATTTAGACAGTGCCCTATTTAACGTGAATGCAGCTGTCTCTAATGCATAACCCCAAAACGATAGTGGTAAATCGGTAAGAGACATCATAGATCACACCATATCTAACAAAGTACGGTTACGATGTTCAGACACACCATTTCCAGGTGGCGTGAGTTGTGAAACCATTCCACATTGTTTTAAATGAAGGCCAAACTAACTCAAATATTCGCCTCTATGATCAGACCGTAGAAACTTTATTTTCTTATTACGATGATTCTCTACTTCACTCTGAAATTTTTAGAACTTTTCAAATGTTTCAGACTTGTGTTTCATTAACTAGATATACCCATATCTGCTTAAATCATCTGTGAAGGTTAAAAAATAACGATACCTGCCGTGTGCCTCGACACTCATTGGACCGCATACAACGGTATGTATTATCACTACTGCAGGATGGTCCAAATGCGACACTACGATCAGAGACCCTTCGATGAAACAGTGTGCGATGCCATAATCGCAAACGATGGTGTAAAAAACCCGTCAAAAAAGGTGCAAAACTTTTGTGATGATGGATGCATCAAACATGGTTCAGATTTTAGTTGCGTGTGTGATGCAGGGCATACGGTTCAGTACAATTAACTGTTTGCGATGAGGAGGAACAAAAGAAATGGGCAGCCAGATGAAGGTGTGTGTGATATACAGCATACGGTTCACTAGGATGAAATGTGTATGATTAGGCAACACAATGGAAATGGTTCAACTAAGCAAGATGTGTGTGATACGCGGCAAACGAGTCTGTAATCAGAAATGTGTGCGAAGACCAATAATAACAGACGATTGCTGCTAATAAGCTGTGTGATTTGCTCTGCCTACAAAAGAATAACATGTATACATATATATAACTAAATAAACATCCAATTACATAAGTGACTATATAGATCATTCGCACACACCTCAATAAACAATTGCATGCATTCTAAAGTAGGAGAAACAATCGTCTAGTCATCTACTTCTTGTGACGCTCCCGCCACTGCTCTGTGGATCGATCCCTCGTCTGGGGCAGGAAGAAGACACTTCCTCATGTCAAGATCCGTCTGTACATCTCGTAGCTTGTGTACGTGTCCTTGGCCACGTACCTGAGATGTTGTTCATCCAGTCTCTCATGCCACACATTGTGCCAGGCGTTCTTGTCCTTCTTGCTCTCATTCTTCATCTTCATGTAGTAGGGGTCGATGATGGCCGAGGCGAGGTCAACCAAGGAGTTTAGTTTGTTTTTGTCGCTGCCCCAGACCTTGTAGTGGTGTTGGATGTTGACAAGATTCAGACATTTCAAGCCCGAAACCTTGAGCGCTTTTAGATCGTTGGTGGTGTCCACCGTAGCGAAACTATAGTCGGAGCTATTGATAAACTTGGAGAAACGCTCGCAAGGCCTTGTGGCAAGTTGGTAGTGGTAGACGAGGACATCATGTCGCGCGCACAACTGGGCGACGGCAACCTTCTGATCATGCCCGGCACGAACGATGGTGTACTCGAGGTCGAAGCCGGCCACTTGGTACTTGTCCTCGGCAAGGAACTGCTCCATGGTTTGGATGGAGCTCTCCACCGAGACTGGATCGTTCGTGTACACCACCGAGAGGGCCTTCCCCCTCACGTGGGTGTCCACTACATGATGCATGGCGAACTGCCCGCCGTTGTCGTCGTCGGTCGCTGGGAGCGCCATTGGAGCCACGAGGATCGCCATTGGAACCGCTGGATGTCCTCTCTGTATGTGTCGTCATGGGTGTGCTTATTGTGTCGTGTGATGCAAGAGATGAAGCTAATTGGCCACGGGAATAAATGGGGGCCGGGCGGCCTAGATTCTCAGCGTGTCCGCATGGCAGTTTTTGCAGCGGGTAACTACATTGTCGCGCTGCGCCTGGTGAAACCGCATGCACACGAACATGCATGATCGTGCGTCGGCCCCAAACACTGGCAGCGCACATAGAGGGACGAGGGCAGAGCACCCGGAGGGACGCGATAGCAGAGCGCACGCGGTGGCACACGAGTAGAGCGCACCGCGGCCGCCTGAACCGCAAGCAACCACACGCATAGAGCAGTTGAACACGCAGGAAATGGTCGCCTACAAGCCGAGTGACAGTTGCTTCGCTGCGTAGAGAGAGAGAGGTCGTGTGCTACTACCTCCGTCTTGGTCTATAGTCCCCTTTATATTCTATGCCGTACTTTGCCCTCAATTTTAACCGACAAAATGTTAATGCACGTTATAAAAATTATATGATTGGAAACTATATTCAAATACGAATCCAACTATATAATATTTGGCGACATGCATTTGTATTTTATTAGTTAAATCATACTTATAAACTAGGACGGGGGTTAGTAGGTAATTAAATCGCAAAAAAAAATTCATTAACATAGGTGTACGTGGCCTTTCATCCTCCTCTTGCACGTCTTGTCACCCCGCTGCCACAGACGGCTTACATCGCAACCTTGCACAGCGCGCGGGGGTGTTCTTTTGGCCAAACGGTGGCACCAATGAATCGTCGGAGAGCCCGTTCCCGCGCAACCTCGCAGGTTCCCGCGCAAGGTTCACGTCCGACTCGGTGAAATTCCCCAAAATCCCAATGCTTATTGCCCTGCTATATAAACCCTCATGGCCGGCGAGTCATGTGTCGCATTTTTTCCTCCCTCCCTGTAGCTTATCTCATCTACTTCTCCCACAATCGCTAATGGCAGCGGTCCGTCTCGTCGCTCAGCCACTCCTTCGTCATCAGAGGACAGCTCCAGCTGGGAGGCTACACCGCGGCGGCGGCTCAGTCCTCGGCGTAGTGTAGTGCGCGTGCCGTCCCTGTTGGGTGTGCGTGGAACACCCACCACACGCTGCACCGCCGCTGCCCGTCGACAGCTGTTGCCGCCACACCACCGTCGAAAGCCAGGGCCATCGCCCGCTCCGCCGCCGTGACCCGAAGGCGCGAGGTGGCCGTCGTGGCCGCCACCCCATTGTCGGCCACCGTGGCTCCCAGCCCACCGTCGACCGCCGGGGTCATCACCCGCTCCGCCACCGCCACCCGAAGGCGGGAGGCGGAGGTAGATGCCCGCACGTGTGCCAGCGACCTTGCGCGCTACACAGAGTTCCTGCGGGAGGAGGAGGAGCGCCTCGTCGAGCATGCAAAGAGCCTTACCGCCGTCGTGGCCACGGCACACGTTGCCTCAGAGGCGAGGAATCAGGAGATCTACAAGGAGAACTACCACTTCGAGAGGGGTCGTCAAGAGTGGCAGAGGGCGTTCGAGGAGAGCGTCTCTGAAGCTGCAGCAGCGGCAGGCACCATATTGCAGTTGTCCAGCTCGTTGGTAGGCTCCTCCTCTGCCTCTTACTGAGCGCGCTCGGCAGAGGAGAGGCAGCCGGAAGTAGTACAAAGCCCCTCCGTAGTAGTAGTATTTAGGGGGTATTTTGTTCAGTTTATCTGACTATAGATGTGGTGGAACTGTACAACGTGCTTAAAATTAGCTAGTATATAAAGTAGAACTAGCTATTGCAGTATGTGGTTGGCAACAATTGGTGAAAAGTTTGGTCGGTTCAGCTGTCGAGTTGAACTGTTCGTATAAAGTATGACTGCTTAATCTATGAATGAAATCTATGCTTAATTACTGAATTTTAGTTGCAAAAATTAGATACTGCTAGTGATTTTTAGCTTCATATTTTGACAAATCGCAGTGTTACAAGGTTGACAAATGGCAATGTTACTAGATCAACAAATGTCAATCTTTCAAGTTTGACAAATGGCAACATACCCAATATGACAGATGCAAATCGTACCAAATTGTTTGTAAGTGGTTGCACACGGGTCATCCAAAAGAACCGTTTGCGTTGAAGAGATGCACAAATCCTGCTCTCACTTTGCATACGGGTGTTCTATCTAAAACTTTTGTGATCAAGAGCCGCAAAAATCTTGCTCGGCACATTTTCCCTTGGCTTCCTGGAGAAGCTGTCAGTTTGCATACGGGTGTTCTAACTAAAACATTTGCGATGAGTGTTTTATATTTAAAAACCATTGATGTTTTTTTCAAAATAAAATCGTTTGATAAGTCTGTACATGAAGAGAGAAAAACGCAAGTTCGCTCAAACCATATCTTTCATTTAGTCATACTGTGAATTTATATTCATATGATCAAGATACAGTATTAAATCCAACTAGAAGACTAGTCGCAGATGATCCTTCTATGCCATGGCGTTGGTGGAGGTCTGCGGGAGGGAGGGAAATGGGAGGCGAACAGTAAGGCCGCCCATATTAAGCAGCCGCTTGGGCGCCATTAATGCAGAGGAAGGCGGGCGTCCATGGAAGTCAAAGGGCTCGCTTCCCAGTGAGTCTGCTCAGCGTACAGCTTGCACGCTTCCCGACGAGCCTGCGCATTGGAGGACAGCTTGCATGCCTCTCGGCAGCCTGCGCACTAGACTACGCTCGCACGCCTCCCATTCAGTCAAGCAGTTGTCCTCACGGCACCTCCTATAGCCATTAAAACCAAGACACGTGGCGTCACGTGAATGATTAACAGAACGCACACGGTTTGAATTATACAAACGTTTGAGATATTATAGTGGCAGCTATTTTTTCAAAATGTCTTTGTTGGTTGTTATTCGAGTACGCCTTCTCTCAAAATGGACACAAAAAATACCACAGCATGTCGGGTGCCATTCCATGATACAATGCCAAGTTTCATGAATTTCAGACGAGTTTTGGACTTACTAGAATTTAAAAACAAAGTATCTCAACATTTTGCCGGAAACCAACGGTGGCCTGGTGTTTGAAATTCATTCCCATTTCTTGCATGGGACCTAAGCATGCACCCAAGGACAAAGATTTGATTTTTCAACCAATTTATCTGCACTGAAGCATTTGCATGTAGTTCAAATTTGACTTATGCACATAAATGCATTGAAAACACAATTAATGCATAAAAATGTCCAAACGAACCCCGAAAAATCCTAAAATTTGACACAAAACTCCTGTTGTTCTATGTTGACACAAGAATTTTTTTGAAAGCACTAAAAGGCAATGGATATCGTCTCGTCCCCAAAGGTGGGACGTTCCCTACCGAAACCATCAGGCTTGTTGTGAGAAGCTCTGGTTTGTGAGAAGTATATACCCAAACCTTCCCCAAATGGGACAAATATTTTACGACGAGATGTTGATGCTGCTCCATGATAGCATGCCAAGTTTCATGAATTTTAGATGAGTTTTGTATTTACTAGAATTTAAAAACCAGGTATTTCAATGTTTGCAGCCGAGTGACGGTGGCAGGGTGTTTGACATTCATTCCCATTTCTTGTATGGGACCTAAGCATGCAACCAAGTACACATATTCGAATTTTCAACCAATTTATATGCATTAGAGCATGTTCATCTAGTTAAAATTTGAATTATGCACATGAATGCATTGAAAACTCAGTTAATGCATAAAAATGTCCAAACGAACCCTGAAAAATCCCAAAAATTGACACACCACTCCTGTTGTTCTATGTTGACACGAGAAATTTTTTGAAAGCAATAAGAGGCAATGGATATCGTTTTGTCCCCAAAGGTGGGATGATCTCATACCGAAACCATCAGGCTTGTTGTGAGAAGCCCTCGTTTGTGAGAAGCATATCCCCAAACCTGTCCCAAGTGGGACAAAAAAATTACCACGACATGTTGATGCCGCTCCATGACAGCATGCCAAGTTTCATGAATTTTAGACGAGCTTTGGATTTACTAGAATTTAAAAACCAGGTATCTCAATGTTTGCGGCCGAGTGACGGTGGCAGGGTGTTTGACATTCATTCCCATTTCTTGCATGGGACCTAAGCATGAAACCAAGGACACAGATTTGAATTTTCAACCAATTTATATGCATTAGAGCATGTGCTTGTAGTTCAAATTTGAATTATGCACATGAATGCATAGAAAACTCAGTTAAATGTATAAAAATGTCCGAGCGAAACCCGAAAAATCCCAAAAATTAATACAACACTCCTTTTGTTCTATGTTGACATTAGGAAAATATTGAAATCGAGACGAGGCAATGGATATCGTTTCGTCCAGAAAGGTGAAACATTCCCTACCGAAACCATCAGGCTTATTGTGAAAAGCTCTGGTCTGTGAGAAGCATATCCCCAAACCTGCCCCAAATGGGACAAAAAATTTACCACGACATGTTGATGCCGCTCCATGACAGCATGCCAAGTTTCATGAATTTCAGACAACTTTTGGATTTACTAGAATTTAAAAACCAGGTATCTCAAAGTTTGCGGCCGAGTGACAGTGGCAGGGTGTTCGACATTTATACCCATTTCTTGCATGGGACCTAAGCATGCAACCAAGGACACATATTTGAATTTTCAACCAATTTATATGCATTAGAGCATGTGCATGTAGTTCAGATTTGAATTATGCACATGAATGCATAGAAAACTCAGTTAATGTATAAAAATGTCCAAGCGAACCCCAAAAAATCTCAAAAATTGACACAACACTCCTGTTGTTCTATGTTGACACTAGGAAAAAATTTCAAATCGAGAAGAGGCAATGGATATTGTTTCGTCCAGAAAGGTGAAATGTTCCCTACCGAAACCATCACATTTGTTGTGAGAAGTTCTGGTTTATGAGAAGCTTATACACAAACCTGCCCCAAATGGGACAAAAATTTTACCATGGCACGTTGATGCCGCTCCATGATAGCATGCCAGGTTTCATGAATTTCAGACGACTTTAGGATTTACTAGAATTACAAAAGCAAGTACGTCGATGTTTGCCGGAGAGCCACAGTGCCGTGGTGTTCGAAATTCATCCCCATTTCTTGCATTGGACATAAGCATAAACCCATGGACACATATATGATTTTACAACCCATGTTGGTGCACCGGAGCATGTGCATGTAGTTTAATTTTGAATTGTGCACCTGAAATGACTAGAAAACCAATTTAATGTATAAAATGTCCAAACGAACCCTAAATAATTCCAGTTATTTTATGACACACATACAGTTGCATGTTCACTGTAGATAAAAGGTCAACCAATTCAAACACCGTCCATTGCCGCTGTAACCCCATTATGTAATTCAAATCAAGATGAAATATTAAGTAGATCCCACACAGTTTATTATCACCAACCATGTGAGATGCAGCACAAAATATCCTGGAGCATCACCGGTGTATAGTACGCCTATGGCTTAGGCGAGAAGGTGCATCGTCTACAGTCCATAGCCGGCGTGTCAAGCACACTAGCTCGCTCCCCAAATATCATTTCACTGTTCAATCGTTGCGGGTGAAAGATAGGGACGTGGACCCGCGTCGTGAGGGAAAATTCGGCTGCCCACACCGGTGAGAGCGAGGCCGCAGCCGCCATGCGCGTGCTAACAAGGTGCATGAGCGCGGCCACAATCTGCGACCGGGCGGCCAAGGCAGCCCAAACGGCTGCGGTTGCTTCTCAGGTGGCAGCAGCAACATCTGCCACGGAGATAGCAACTAGCGAGAGCGGCACAACAACTGTCCGTTCCGCAGCGGCGGCCTTAGCCCTGATGGAGGCCGCCCACGACCAGCTTGTGATGGTTACAGCACAAATCGAACAAAGCTTCTCCGACAATGGTTGGCAACCCACGGCCGAAGAGTTGGCAATCGCCGAGAGCATTCAAGCAGCCATCCGTTCCTCCGCCGCATACCTTACGACGACGGAGCCCGTCCAAGCCCAGACCATGGCCGCCCATGCCAAGCTCGTGGCGGCCTTTTCCAAAGATATGGTGGATGCATATGGCGAGATGCTTGCTCAGTATGGTGCGATGGATGCCATGGAGCCCCTTCCCCAGGAGACCGTCGGGCGCGAGCTGGACATGGAGGCTGCAGCGGAGATCGACGAGCACCAGCTATAGTATTACTCTTTGTTTTGTTTAATTAAGAGCGTCGGTCTTTAATTGCTGAACTTGCTCGATTAAGAAGTGTGGGTGTGATGTAGTCTCCTTCGTGTACCCAAATTATGCAATGACGTGGATGACCACTGTAACCAGGGAAATTTGAGCCAAATTTTTTTACGTTCAAACTCATCACACATGGGTTAAGCTATCTGAATCGTTTGTGATGTTCACATATCGTACACAGTTCTGAATAAGGGACCATGTCTGATGACACTTTGCATGCCAGTTTTTTGCGCTGAAGCGATTCCAAATTTTCGGCTTCCGCGGAAATATCTACCTCCCGCACCCTCCCCCTTACCAAAAGCCACATTTCCCCTATTTCCACCTTCCTTTCCAAGTTGAAACCTTCACTCCTTGCTTGCAGCAATGCCTCCTCGCCGGCGACCCTCCTTCATGCTGCTCGGCCTCGTCTATCCAGGCAGGTAATCCACACCCGACCCCCATCCTCCTCCTCCTTCCACATCCCACATGCCCCAACCGCCGGCGTGACACCTTCCACCGAAATCACCGCTCCCTCCACCAAATAAGTGCCGCCCTAAGCCATGGTGCATGCAGTACAGCCAGAAGCTCAAGGAGCATTTGGCAGCAGAGAAGCAAGTCGCGGCCGCACGCGCGGTTTAGGTCGCGATGGCTACCATTCGTGCTGACCCCTAGATCTTGGAGGAGCACCTTGCCATTTGCTAGCTAGACCGGTTAAGCATGCTCGGTTTACCCGTTGCGTGTGCTGCTCCTGCCTTCCCTTCACAAATTCTAGTGAATTGTGCTATCTAATTTTACCATGCAATTTGTTGCTCTAGTATATATGTTGTATATGTCGTGCAGTGTGGTGCTCACTTATTAACTGTTTGGTAAATTAGTAATCGTCTTCAGTTAACTATTTGGTTCAATTATGCAAATATGATGTTCAATTCTCCAGGCTGCAATTTTGTATTGTCTTCCATGTGAGAAATAAATCAACATATCTTTACAAAATACATGAGAAATGAATATTACTATATTTCCAAGTTGTCAAGCATGCTTGGTTTGGTTATACGTTGTGCAATGTCGTGCTTAGTTAATGTTTGGTTAATTTGTGTTGTGGTGTTTAGTTAACTGTTTGGTTTAATTCTGCAACGCGATGTTCAATAGTTGTGCGTGCATTCTGTTATTGTATACCATGTGAGGAATAAATTGAATTTGGTTGTAGTAAATACATGAGAAACAAATACAATCGCTATATTTCCAAGTTGTTAAGCATGCTTGGTCTGGTTAACTGTCCGATCTTCTATTAGGAGTATGTTATATTGTGCAATGTGGTGCCCAGTTAATGTTTGGTTCATTTATTATGGTGTTTAGTTAACTGCTTGGTTCAATTCTGCAATGCGAAGTCCAATTGTCGTGGGTGGAATTTTGTATTGTTGTGCATGTGAGGAATAAATCGAATTTGGCTGCACTTAATACATGAGAAACATATACAAGTGCTATATTTCCTAGTTCTTAATCATGCTTGGTTTGGATAAATGGGTTTTCCATGTGGCTTGAATTAATCTGATGAATCTGCAATGTGCTTATTTTTTATCAACATATTTTACTGATAGCATGCGAACCCTTACTTAACCTCATGACTAACTACCTTATATGTGTTGCAGGGAAACAATGGGAAAGCAGTGAGGTTTACAATCGAGGTTAGCACGTTCATGGTCCATTGTCTAATAGCACATTATTGTGCAATTGCAGGAACCATTCTAATATTTAGGTTTTTAACAATTTGGTCTTGCATATGTAGGTCCTGCTGTAAGAGGTTTTGACCCACTGTTCGACCCTTTTTTCATATGGGGAAATGAGTTGTCCATGAATATCAATCAAGTCAAGAAATTCAGAAAGATTGTTAGGATAAAGAAATTAGCGACAAAAAACAACAAGATTTTTGTCTACACAATGAAGAAGACATCAGTTCACTACAATATGGTACTAACTATTATACCTTGCCTTTTTTATTCCTTTGCCCCATTTCCAATATAGAGAAGATATTTATGCACATCCTTGTTTTCAGGCCTTTCCAAAGCAGTTCACTGATGATTACCTCTCAAACCACCTGTATGGTCAGGAGGCGAGGAAGGTTTTCATACAACACCCACGGTTCAATATTGAAGTTTTCCTGAAGAGGACGAAGGACAGACAGTCAATCATCCACAGGCACTGACCTAAAGTTGCAAAGACATTCAACATGAATGAAGGCTCAATATTCGCCCTCCGCTTCAGCAGTTTTCCAGATGAGATGCATCTGTCTATATACCATCTATGATGCTGATTTCGAAAGGTTCTACATGTTGCATGTGAAACTTGGTGATGGTGCAGTTGTGTAATGGGGTAGCTGAGTGCTGAAGCTACATCATGTTGTACTCTGATGTATTTCAATTATGAAATCCTTCTTCCTTAATATGGAAATGAAATATATTATGTGCTTAATATGAATGTCAATTACATTAATAAATGGATTATTAATAATAGGGAAATTAGCCTCCTAATGATGAATTAGCCTTCTAATTGGGTTCTGCTATTGCAAACGGTTATTGAGAAAATACCATGGGCGATGACCTCAGGCAACACACACAGTTTCAAGGAATAAACCGTGTTGGATCAATGAACAATCACACACGACCTTCTCTTGAAAACTGTTTGCGATAGGCCACCTTGCACAAACGTTTACCACATAAAAACTGTGTGTGATGGACAGCCTTTGCCACATAGTTTCTTCTACGCAATGTGTGTGATGCATTCAATAACGTAAACGAGAAAATTGTTAATATCGTGTGCAATGGCAAAGCTATGCAAACGATTTAACGGGGAAAATTATGTGTGATGTACCTGTGAATGGAAACGTTTCCCTTGGAGCGACTGTGTGGGATGTACATACGAACAGAAACATTTACCGGGGACTGAATGTGTGGGATGTACTTGCGACCGGAAACAATTTTGCCTGTATAATTGTATTTTTTAGCTCTACTGTACGTATTTCCGTATTTGAGCGCTCGCCGGTCGCACACGACCTCATTTTGTCGAGCGTGTGTGCTAGGAGGGCGTATCCTCAACGATTTCTGGGTCATGTAGGAAGGACCCCCCTATCACCATCACTCACTAGGCGACGGTTACAAATGTCATCACGGAAAGGGGTTGAAAACCGTTTGTATAGTACCTCGCTGTACCAGTGTATTTCCAATAAGTCATTGGCTCGCTCCATTGTTCCGAAGAACAGATTTTTAGTCATCTTGCCCATGAGGCATGGTTCGCAAGTATCAAATGATTCATAATCAAGTGATTCCAAAAGTCCATCTGCATGGAGTTTCTTCATGCGCTTTACACTAATATGACATAAATGACAGTGCCACAAGTATGTTGCACTATCATTATCAACTTTGCATATTTTGGCATCAATATTATGAATATGTGTATCACTACGACAGAGATTCAATAAACCATTCACATTGGATGTATGACCATAGAAGGTTTTATTCATGTAAACAGAACAACAATTATTCTCTGACTTAAATGAATAAACATATTGCAATGAACATGATCTAATCATATTCATGCTCAACGCAAACATCAATAACATTTATTTTGGTTCAACACTAATCCCAAAGGTAGAGGGAGTGTGCGATGGTGATCTTATCAACCTTGGAATCATTTCCAACACACATTGTCACCTCGCTTTTAACCAGTCTCTGTAACTCCCGTTTCAAGTTACTAATCTTAGCAACTGAACCGGTATCAAATACCTAGGGCTTGCTATGAACACTAGTAAAATACACGTCAATAACATGTATATCAAATATACCTTTGTTCACTTTGCTATCCTTCTTATCCGCCAAGTTTTTTGGGCAGTTCCACTTCTAGTGACCATTTCCTTTGTAGTAGAAGCACTCAGTTTCAGGCTTGGGGTCCAACTTTGGGATTATTCACGGGAGTGGAAACTTGCTTGCCATTCTTCTTGAAACTAGTGGTCTTGTTAACCAACAACACTTGATTCCCTTTCTTGATTTCTACCTTCGCCGATTTCAGCATCAGGAAGAGCTTGGGAATTGTTTTTGTCATCCCTTGCATATTATAGTTCATCACGAAGTTCTAGTAGCTTCGTGTTAGTGACTAGAGAACTCTATCAATCACTATCTTATCTGGAAGATTAACTCCCACTTGAATCAAGTTATTATAGTACCCGGACATTCTGAGCACATGCTCACTGGTTGAGCTGTTCTCCTCCATCTTGTAGGCAAAGTACTTGTCAGAGGTCTCACACCTCTCGACACGGGCATGAGTCTGAAATACCAATTTCATCTCTTGGAACATCTCATATGCTCCGTTTCGTTCAAAACGTTTTTTGAAGTCCTGGTTCTAAGCCGTAAAGCATGTCACACTAAACTATTAAGTAGTCATCATATCGAGCTTGCCAAACATTCATAACATCTACATCTACTCCTGCAATAGGTCTGTCACCTAGCAGTGCACCAAGGACATAATTCTTCTGTGCAGCAATGAGGATAATCCTCAGATCACGGACCCAGTCCGCATCATTGCTACTATCATCTTTCAACTTAGTTTTTCTCTAGGAACATATCAAAAAAATAGGAGCTATATCACAAGGTATTGATCTACAACATAGATATACAAAACTATCAAGACTAAGTTCATGATAAATTAAGTTCAATTAATCAAATTACTAATGAACTCCCACTTAGATAGACATCCCTCAAGTCATCTAAGTGATACGTGATCCAAATCAACTAACCCATGTCCGATCATCACGTGAGATGGGGTAGTCATATGGTGAACATATCTACTATATGATTCACGTTGGACCTTTCGGTCTCAAGTGTTCCGAGGCCAAGTCTGTATATGCTAGGCTCATCAAGTTTAAGCCAAGTATTCTGCATGTGTAAAACTGTCTTACACCCGTTGTATGTGAACATAGAGTCTATCACACCCAATCATCACGTCGTGTCTCGAAACGAAGAACTGTAGAAACGGTGCATACTCAGGGAGAACACTTTTACCTTGAAATTTAGTGAAGGGATCATCTTATAATGCTACCGTCGTTCTAAGCAAAATAAGATGCATAAAATATAAACATCACATGCAATCAAAATATGTGACATGATATGGCCATCATCATCTACCAGTTTCAAATTGTAGTTGTAAAAACATGTTCCTTATGCAGAACAGATCCATTTATTTGCTTATATAATTGTGAAACCTGTTACGTGTCTCCTTGTTTCTCTTTCAGGCTCGTATCTCTTACGCTAGGCAGAACTTTAGGGAAGATAGTGAGCCAAACCATCTTGAGGACAGCGAGATGACCCCAAGGTCCTGTCTTGATGAAGACAGTGAGTTGAAGCTACTCACCAGCAGGTGTGAGACAACCTCTGTGCAGTCGCTACCTCAATCAGTTCGACTTATTCAGTCTCAACTTAAAGCGGAAAGGCTTCCTTCAGCTCAGCTCCAACTTGAAGTCAAAGATGCAATGAAGATGTCAGAGGATCGCCGTGCGCACCATGATGCCTTAAATCTAGTGTTGATGCATCTATCGTTGACACAACTGAGGTCTACTCAGCTTCTTCAGCTGTTTGGGGGGGGACCTGGCCAGGCCTAGTGCCTTCTGAAGTGCTCTCAGTTTTGTATATTCTTTTGTCGGCGCGTTTATTTGCACTGGTGGCGAACTTTGATGCCCAGTGGATGTAATATGTGTGATAGCCGTGATAGCCTAGCGTAAGTTGCTTGCTTATTTATTTCCTTGTTGTCTTGTTTATTTGTTTGCTTCTAGTCATTGCAGTTCTTTTTCCGCGGTTTGCTAGTGGCTGCAATAACCTATTTTTTAAAACTAGGACATAATAACCATGGGCTAATATTTACTTTAGTGACACTGGGCCTCCTACGGCCGTAGAAACAGTGGGCCTTCTACGGGCCGTAGAAACGATGGGCCTTCTACGGGCCGTAGAAACAATGGGCCTTCTACGGGTCGTATCATCAATGGGCCTTATACGGGCAGTATGATCGATGGCCAAACATGGGCCAATAACAGGCCGCATTATGGCCGCAAACGGGCTAGAGTTGGAATCGTTCGCTCATGGGCCGACCATAACGAGCCACCATTAATAGGCCGTATTTGACGACGCTATGAAAATGGCCCAACGTATTAACGGACCACAAACGGCCGACTGTAACCACGGGCTGAATTTGGCCCACAAGCAGAAAATGACAATAACGGGCCGTAAGTAAACGAATGCTGGAAATGAGCCCAAGAATAAATGGGCTCTAAGAAGGCCGAAAGATAACATGGGCTGGAAACAGCCCAACGGAATAACGGGCCTTTAATGGGTATGAAGTGATACACTATTCATTACGGGCCAGTTTCACCACGGGCCGTTAATGGGTGTAAAGTGATACACTGTTCATTACAGGCCAGTTTCACCACGGGCCGTTAATAGGCCAAGAGTTACATAGGGCCTCATATGGGCCGAAAGACTTCATGGGTCATACATGGGCCAGAAGTGAAAACGGACTGGAATCATATTGGGTGGCCCAGATGACGCTACTGGGCCTATTTCGGATAGGGCGTAACGGGCCTTGGGTTAGCGGGCTGTAAATGGGCTATATGCGAACATGCCGTTAACAGGCTTTACATGGGCCGGCCCGCCACCTTTTGACCAAGTCAAACAGGCCGGCCTTTTCACAGGAATGGGCCTCTGTTGGGCCGTGCCACGTGTTGACGTATCATAGGCGCCTATCTGACCCACTGACAAGCTGACACGTGTTTCGTCCGGCCAATAAGAATTTTACACGTGGAAATTTCCCATTGGTCGGGGCTGTTAACGGGTTATCGGATCCAAAACCCGACCCGATAGCTTAACGGCGTTCCGTTAAGGTGGATGCCACGTGTCGGTCACCCTTGACGAAAGCACTTCTGTGACGCGCGATTTATCGTCATGGAAGTGGACACTTCCGTGATGATAATTTTGGTAATGTCATGGAACACTTCTACGATAGCACAGGTATGACTATCTTGATTCTGTCATAAATTTTTCATGGATTTACATGCATGACAAAAAACGCGACCTACTGTGACAAACACGTATCATCACGGTAGTGTATTTTTTTGTAGTGTTAGCTCACTTAGCTCAAAAATGGCATGATAACCTTGGCATATACTTCTTCTTCTTCATTTTCTTCTTCTTCTTCTTCTAGTCTTCTTTTAACTTTCTTATTTTCCATTTTGCAAATTTCATTCACTTCACGGAAGCTTGCATTGATGGAGTGCTTGTTTTCCCATTTTGTTTTGATTTCTATTGACGAACAATGTGGAACTTGCTATATGGATGAAACTATTGTAATATGTATGGATGGAACTATGTATGTGGAACTTTCTATGTATGTATCCATGGAACTATGTATGTATGGATGAAACTTATGTGTTGGATATCTCATATGTTTTCTATGAAACTTGCCCTGTGAAATATATATATATATATATATATATATATAT